>NW_026616645.1:0-23011 GCF_000801105.2 Raphanus sativus | reverse complement strand
CATAAGTTGATAGTTAATCTTGATCTTTTACCATGCTTGAAATTGATGATTAAATTATATAGTAATCTTGTTGCATACTTGATAGCATATTTGAATCATCTTGAATCATCTTGAACCAACTTTGAATGCAATTGTCATATTGTTTAAAAATCTGACCATACATAATTGTCATATTGCTAAGACTGATTTTATGTTTGCATATCATTGAAAATCCTGATAATAGTTCATATAAATTAAATTGTTTCATATTGCTTGCATCTAAATGATTCTCTCTGCTTGCATATAATTAGACCAAATCGGTTTTCATTTAAACTTAGCATGATTGCTTTGATTGAAATTATAAACCTGTTTAAACCGATCAAACATGGATAAGTAAATTGTTAGATCATTCACATATCATGAACTGATCATTTCCATGCATCTTCTTGTCATATAGTTTTATTAAGAACTAAGCATGCTTGTCTTTATTAAAATATAAACCTTCCTTGAAACCAATTGATTTAAAATCTGATTGAATTTGGTTTAGACATTTCCTGAAAATTATAAATTTTCTTGTCTTGGTTTACCCGGTAAAGGGGGGAAGGAATCAATTATTATTTTATGATCTTTGAAAACCAAATATCCTCATGCATTAAGAATCACATTCATATTATTTTCGGTCCAATGCTTAGGACAGAACATACATCCGATTAGTTCTTGAGCCATGCATTTATCATTCGACCATTGTGATTAATTTTCATCCATATTGCTTGATCTCATTTAAAATAATGATCGATCCTTATTCAAAATTCTAAAGGGCTTGGAAACCCTATATGAAATTATGTACATATATCTAATCAATCCAAATATGAATTATAATTAAAAGGATCACTAGATGCAGTGATCAATTGATCATTGTCATACTAGAAATGCTTAAAGCAAATATATTAAATGATTTGGGGGAAGCCTTATTAAATCATTATTAAATCATATAAATTAAATCATATAAATTAAGGCTTCTATTGCTTATATAAATTCTTGATGCTTGAAAGCAATGTTAAATATTCAGATGTTGAAAATCATCTTGAAATCTAAATTTCTCACTTTTGAGATAGATACAAGGCGATTTTCTTAATCATACGCCATCACCTTACTGAAAGTCTCAATGATCAATATCTCACTATTGAGAATCCTCTGGACCTTTGGATAAAAATTGAAATCCATATATGATCACCATTGTACGGTGCTATTACCAAAGGCCCTATATGATTTGAGGGACCTAAAGACCCAAGACTATAAGTCTGTGGATGAGTATAACTCGGCTCTATTCATGATAGTCTCATAGTTGAAACTGTGTGGAGAGACTATCACATATGCTGACATGTTGGAGAAGAAATTCTCTACATTCCACAAGCAATGCTTTGCTTCGGCAATAATACCGAGAAATGGGTTCCTCCACATATGCAAATTTAATCTCTTGTTTGTTGCTTGCTAAGTAAAACAATGAGTTACTCATGAGGAATAGTGAGATGAGGCCTCCTGGATTTTAAGGCATTTCCTAAGGCATATACGGCCAAAGAGCCATATGAAAGAGTCAAACCATGGCCATGTAAAAGGCCATGGAAGATGGCAAGCGTGTGCATGAATATCACCCACAGTCACTCCATAGTCGAGGCCGAGGCCAAGGTTATCAACCTAGCCGTGGGTATAAGTCCGATTTTAAAAACCCATGCCTCGACAAAATTTGATTGCCATCGGTGTGGGCTGAACAACCATTGGGCCAACCAATGTAGAACTCACAAACACCTTATTGAACTCTACCAGGAGAGCATAAAGGGATAAAACTCTATGACCCATTGGGTCCATCTAGATGGTGCGAATGATTTCGACCATAAGAATGATGATCAACTTGAATACGAGACTTCATATTGCCTTAAAAAGGCCAATTAGATTTCGACATCATTTTATTTTGTCTTTGTTCTCTATAGTGGACCAAGCCACATTAATTTAAGAGACAAAAAATATTTTTCAAGGTCATGGCTAGTCCAACCTCATGATGCCTAAAGGCACACATCTGAAAAATCTCTGATGCATTACATTCCCCATAAATCAAAGTGGAATTTATCAAAGTTTGAAAGACATTAATATGAATGGTCTATATATTGAAACTATGGGCAAAGGAAAAAAAGGATTCCTTATGATTTATGAAAATGCCCAAGGCCAAAGGAAAGTCCTAGAGACTATACCTAGTATATCTATAGGCCTTCATTAAGCCAAGATAAATATGATTGTGGGTTAATACCCCAAATCACTTTCCAAAGAGTTCAGAGAAACCTTTAACATATGGCACGACATGCTCGGCCATCCAGGCTCTATTATGATGCATAAAATACTCTTGAACTCATTTGGACATTCCTTGAAAGAAAGGAAATGAGGTCCGACCAAGGCATTGCCTAAAAGGCATTATATTCACCCTGTAAGACCCATTGAATTAAGAAGAAAATATGGTTTCCAACAATGGGCAAAAAAGGGATAAAAATACCTAAATTAAAATCGCCTAAGTGGTCGAGACTACATTCTCTATTGATCTAGAGATCAATATGATATTAGGCAAATAGCCAGGGCAATTATAATCATGTTTGATTGACCCACGAAAATTATCACTTAGATGGCATTACCATACTTAGCCATCTGAATTATGATGCAAAGATTTAAAAAAGGCACAAAAGCTATCCCATAAAATCTCACGTTTGTGCAATTTATATCTATGCACAAGGGAATTTATTGTCCCAAGCACCACGAATTAGAGTATGTTCATGAGGGGGAGTGAGGACAAATCCCATGATACATGACCATACTAAAATCCGTGAAACATGATCCACAACCATATTACATATTGGTTGAATTTATGAGGATATGACCATTACCTATAAGGTTCAAAATCTAAAAGTCCATATGCTTGGGGACATCATGAGTTATAAAATATTAACTTGCATCAGGCCATAGATATTATATCAGGCCATATAAGTGATAATAAATATTCCCACCTCAGATTAATACGGGTCATGAGTCCAGACATATATCATATTAAGATATTATGAATTAAGATATTATGAATGAATTCACCACAAATATATGTGCCATCTAAAGATCATATGATCTTAGAATCTCATAAGGAGGATTGGGAATATATGTTGGATATATATTATGAATATACTTTCTCCATAAGTTTAAAAGAAACCTTGAGCCAAAATGGGTGATTTAATCATAGGCCAAGGAACAAGGATTACATAGGGTTTATGAATCCCAATATCCAACATTTGAAAGGAGAAGTAGTAAGCTGGTAAAGAATGGTATCAACCATCATTGTCTTGGCAAAGATCCTCGGACTAGAAAAGATTTATAGACGTCCATATGCTACAATGATAGCAAAATAAAATGCCAGACACCTTGACCCGAGAAAGAATGACTATGTCATCCCAGCTTAGCACCACACGGATTTGATGTCTTAAAGACACAACCAAGTTGCTACAGAGTCTAATATAAGACCGAATATATGTTCCAAAAGGAACCTCGGAAATTAAAGAAAGGTGCAAAAAGAAACCGAGGTCATAGACTTTCCAGACAAGGCCGAAATGGCTATGCCATCAGTATCAACACTTGGGGTTCGGGACGCCGGGCCTCATGGTACTGAAGGCATTGATAATGATGAGATCTCAATGAATTATTTGATGTCTGGAAGGAAACCATATATATATAAATGTGTCGACACAATACATTCATAAGAAAAAGCGCGAATATGTAGCACATGAATAATGAATCGAGGATCATGAACCCACGCAAGAGTACTCATAATAATGAATAAAGAAAGAAACGTGGGGTTTCTAAAAGTGACAGATAAAGGTGTATTGAATTGGCCATGAATATGTAAACGCCATATGATGCCCAGTGAATAAATAAATCCTGAAAGAAGGATAAATCGTGAGACAGACCAAGGGAGGTCTATATAATCCAAAGTGGTGGATACTACTACATATGTCACTACATATAATGTCTGGAAGAAATTCAAAAGATGTAGTATGTTATATATGACTCACTGGATGATGATAATATTATTGGTACCTAAAAGGTTTACCAAAATATACTGAGCTCAGAATCATAAGATGAGAAAAGAAGAACAGCATTTTCCTAAAGCTGTCCATGGACTGAATTAAATTGCTACATGTAAGCAAATGAAAAAGTTCTATAAGAACAATTCAAATCAGTCCATAGAGGAATTTTTAAATTTCTTGTGATATACTAACCAGCCTAAGATAGGTTAAATGGTTATTCATCAAACCTTAGAAAGGTTATAGACCATCACCACCAATTAGCCAAATTTGGTAATACTTATGGTTGGTCAAAATTCTCAGCATGAACCAACCAAGCTGTGGTATGAATGAATAAGCTATCATAAAGATAAGCTATAAGATCAAAGTTCATCTTTGAACAAAAGGTATAGGACCGCATTATGCGTCCATATGCGACCCAACGGGTCCGACCATATTATAAGATTTGGTCCATGATAAAGCTGTAGATCATGGATGTCATTAGACATAAATTTGAGGATCAATTAGATCAATTCTATGTCATGACCGTGTCCGGCCTAGATCAGTCCAATCGTCCATATATATATATATGTGTACGGATTGCCGGCACACTAAGATTGCCAATGTCTCAGATCAATCATAGATCATCTATGGACATATGTAAATAAGGATCATGATCTAACCGACATGACCTATGTTTAAAGTTGTTTATGGCAAATAATATTATACTCATAAAGCTAAGGCATATCCATAAGTCCTAGAGAGCTAAGTAGCTCATACTTGATATAATGATGATCCATATTATAGGATCTAAAGTACTAGCCAGCTAATATTATGGAAAGGCATATAAGAGTGATTTGGTCAAGGACCATAATCAAAACGACCAGAGTATAAAATAGTACATTTTATCTAAAGTACTAAAGTGGTCGATATCAAAGTGGTACATTTTCTAAAGTACCATCAGGATTCTAAGAGACATGATATGTCCGAACAATACAAGATTGTTCAAGTAAGAATCCATGAACATCTATTCAGCAAGTGATGTTCACATCAGGGGGAGTAGTATGTGTTGTACTCTTTTTCCTTAACTATGGTTTTATCCCAATGGGTTTTCCTAGTAAGGTTTTAATGAGGCAACATTAAGCATATTATGAACTCATATGTTATGGCATCCAAGGGGGAGTGTTATAAACCATAGTATGGTTTGTGTGGATTGCCTATAACCAAGACCAAGGAGGTTTACATCCGACCCGTCTATTCGATCCGTCTACATTCCGCCCGAGACTTGTCAAGATGAAGACCCATTCAACCGAAGCATTTACGAGCTTTGACCAAGTCTTGATATTGTATTGAATGTAGTCAAAATGTATTCATTGTGTAGATTCTCCATTGATGTAAAACCTTATGTGACAACCACTATATATAAGTGGCAAGAGCTAATGAGAAATACACAACTTTCACAGCAACACTTCTCTCATTTCATAATACTCAACTAATTTTCTTTGTAACTAATTGATTCTTCAAATGAAGTGGTTCAACCTAAATAAATTCCATCTACAAATTAATATGTACGTGTTGTATGGATACCAAACAACCAATTTTAGGTAGTTGAACTTTTTAAAAAAAAAAATCTCACATATTAGAGAAAAAGGACACAAAACATACTACATAATTTAGCATTTTAAAAAGATCATTCGTATAAAAAAAAGATCATTCGTAACTTCTCTTAAGATAATACTAGATTCTAACCCGCCCTTTGAGAGGGCGGGTATATTTTTTGTTTTAATTTTTTTGAGAAATTTAATTTTATATTTGTGTTATTTTCTTAATCATATTTGTGTTTAATATTAATTTAATTTAGTAAATTTTTGGTAAATATATTAAATATGTCAAGTTGTATAACTATATATTGGTGTCATATGCATATAAGAGATTATTTTAATAATTTATTTTTAAAGTTTGCAACATATTATATTTTTTTAGTAGTTTCCTAACATAATTAGTTAAGAATGTTTCGTACCCAAAGAATCCGATTCGGAATCGACTCGAAAATCAAAGTCTCGTGCTCTGTTAGACTTGACATATATACTCGAACGGTTCTTAAAAGTGTTATATCCAAAAACCAATATTAAATCTAACCCGCACCGAAAACCGTTTTTTTTTTGAAAAATGTCTTAAAAAAATAATTTTAATATATTTTGTTATATATATTTACAAATGGGTTGATATGTTCTTCACTAACTTCAAGTAAAATCACATTTAGTAAATATTTTTTTTTAATAACCTATTTAAAATCCGTTAAATAAATTCTTATCATTTCACCATTAGAGTAACAATTAAGCAAATAACACTATGTATGGATGGGTTGTGAGGTCACATATTGACTATAACTGGTCTCTTCATAAGTATATATTTTTATAAATAATAATTCCATAATAATATTAACTTAAATAGTTTTAGTAATCTTAAATTTACTTCCAAAAATATACTTTGTAGATCATAAATTTAAATTCCGTAGACATATATACTCGAACGGTTCTTAAAAGTGTTATATCCAAAAACCAATATTAAATCTAACCCGCACCGAAAACCGTTTTTTTTTTTGAAAAATGTCTTAAAAAAATAATTTTAATATATTTTGTTAAATATATTTACAAATGGGTTGATATGTTCTTCACTAACTTCAAGTAAAATCACATTTAGTAAATAATTTTTTTAATAACCTATTTAAAACCCGTTAAACTAAATTCTTATCATTTTCACCATTAGAGTAACAATTAAGCAAATAACACTATGTATGGATGGGTTGTGAGGTCACATATTGACTATAACTGGTCTCTTCATAAGTATATATTTTTATAAATAATAATTCCATAATAATATTAACTTAAATAGTTTTAGTAATCTTAAATTTATTTCCAAAAATATACTTTGTAGATCATAAATTTAAATTCCGTATATTTATGTACCAAATATGAGTTCGATATTTTTTATTTGTTGCCTTATACATAGCCTATAAAATAGGAGTTTATAAGCGGCTGTAGAAGGTGGTTTCGTTTTTTTTTAAAAGAAGGTGGTTACTTACGTTTAATGGCTTTTTTCTACAATATCTATGGCTTGTTCCACAACATCTATATACAACAGAAACACATATTAATGAATAATCACAAAAATGTAATACAAACACGTCTTTAAGAACTTACCAATCAGAAAAAATTGTTTAGAATTCCATTCAATATAGTTTAAAGCTGCAGTAAATCCATAAACATACCATATTACTGAATTTATATGGAGTAATGGAGGTGAACTTCATAAACCCCATTTTATAACGTGAGTGGTAGGTTAGTATCCACCAGCTGCTGCACTTAGTGGAAATAATTCTCTGTTTTTCCAATCACCCACATGGAAGTCCCTGCCCAAACTAAGCAAGTAGTTTTTTGCATGATGCATGATTTTTTGATCCTTTGCAATGATGAAAAACAGAGTTAATAAGTCAATAATGGTAAGGTACAAAAACGCCATAAATATTGTATATTACATACGTAAAGCAGCTCAAAATCGTTTACCTTCTTGTCAGAGAAAATGAGTTCCAATGTCTCACCAAATTGTTCACTGAATTGTTATCTGGTGTGAACAACTTTCACTGCGATCCACCATTCAGTTTTGTAAAGCTTGATATCGGACATGTATATGATAACTTTGGTGTAGCATTTATTTTGTTTGCTTAAGTTGTGTGCTTTAGTTTAGATTGAATGTGTCGCTTAGATAGTATATATAGCAAAATAAATAGGTTTAAAGAGGATACATGGATATTAAAGATTTTCGTTTAAAGATATTTATAAAGATATGCCTTGCGAACCGAGTTTTGGTATAATTAGGAGTATATTCTCTTTGGATTCGTTATGAAAAATTGAAATGATAATTTTGAAACTGAAAAAAAGAGAAATATATCTGCTAAGATATTATTTACTTTTTTGGTATATGCAAATATGCTCTTTTAGTTTGTTATAAATGTGATTTGGGATATGGATATTCTAAAACGGTTACACAATTTTTTTTTAGTAGCCAAAATTTAAAATATTGTTAATCATATTTGGTTAATATTGTTAGGGAGAAAAATCAGCAATTTTCATTTTAAAATCAGTAATATATATATATATATATATATATTTAGAATAAATATGCTATGAACTGTAGTACACAATTATCATCTTTGATTACTATTAATGTTCATCAACGGTTTTCAATTTCTTATGAATTTATTGAATTTTTTAAATAGAATTACCTCGGAACCGTAATAAAACTTTAGAGTTACGGGTTGGATTATAAAATGTCACTGTATTTGATAGTATAGATTAAAATGTATATATGAATGCGTGAAATTTAATGGACATAAAAATCTACGTGAAGAAATAATATGTCTGTGAAAAATAATTAGATGATCGTCAAAAGCACTGAACTTGTTCGATTGGGAAAAACATGTATTAATAGTTATTTTTTTGAAGATTTTACATATATATCAAGAACGATTAATGAGAAAATAATTGATTAAATATAAATGGCAGTGTCATGTAATTATTGCATTTAAACAAAGGCAACGATTTCTCAAAAAATAAAAGCAGCGATTTTAGTAAAAGAATAAAAATATTAAATAAAAACAATAGCCTAAAATTAACTCAGTGGCACATGATGGTAAATACTTGTGAAACAGGAGGTCACCTCAAAAAAGGGTCTTCTGTTTTAATAGTATTGATAAAGGCTCCCATGCGCTTCTCCCTCTTGAAAATCAATAGAATATTTTTGTATTTCATCTAAATGTAGAATTTTCATCATTTTTCTTAAATTGAAAAATAAGTCTACCAAAAAAAAAGTGTATTCTTTTCCAAAAAAGTGGAACAAAGAAAGAAAAAAGTTTCGAAATTTCCTCTCAAGTTGCCAAGTAAGCCTCCCTAGAAATTGGGATATGTCATTATTGGCACCAAAAGAGAGCCTTCTTTACAGAAAGATGATTCAATCGCTCAAATGAATGCAGTAGGAAGCTGTTTTTAGCAAGAAAAATGAGCTACAACCAACAACCAACGGAAAAAAAATTCATATACGAAATTATGTTTTTAATGATACTTCATCAGAGATTTTGAATTACGTTAATCTATAGCCCGACTATAGGGAGCTTGAGAGAAAATCTACATTTTAGAATAAACTGGAGTCCGGTTTACGATTTCAATGGTGAGGGTAATTTAAAAAATGGATCTGTAATGGTTTATGATTAACTATGTTGAGGTTTAACAATACGCTAAGATGAAAGTCAGCTACCATTTTCAAAGACAGATTCGAGTTTTTTACTTTTAGAACATTGAGATCAACTTTGTCTATCACAATGAACAGGGGAAAAATATTGTTGAAGATGAACTATATTCCTCAGACAAGGCTCAAAGTAAACTAAACTCGACCCACTTGGAGTCTTGGACAAAAGGCGGTCAGAGGTTACGCCGACTAGAGAAAAAAATGAAAGTAATCGACTATAAAAGGAGATGGCTGAGGACAATGAGAGATATTCACAAACACGTGCTTTACATCATAAGAGCTAGGGGTTTCATAGTTCACCTTTTTATTGCCGAGTTGATCATATTTTCATAGAAATTCAGTGTTTTCACTTTTACTCGGTCTTTGATCAATGAACGTCTTTTATATAACTCATCATGTACGTGTGAGATTCAAATTAAACAATACACAGATCAGAAAACTTTTGCATAAGTAAAATAATCCAATTTCATGCCACAAAGTTAATTTGTAGGATTCATTCAAAGTTTGAACCTACCTTTCTCTACATCAAAATTATGGAGAAGCATTAACCTGGTTTATTTTAGGAAGAAAATGTAAACTTTTAAGGAGAAATTTTCTTGGACATGCTTGAGAATATATATTGTAAGAAATGCATTATGGTTTTGGTTAAGAAAATTGGAAGAAGTGAAGCCTTTAAGCCTTTAATACTATAAAATATTATGTATTATTTTTAAATTTTGATATTTGGATCTAGGATTTAATGATTGGTATTTATGATTTAGTATTTAGAAGGTGTGGGTTGAGATTGGAGAGTCAGGTTTATAGTTTAAGGAAATTAGTTAATATTCATATTTTTATAAATTTTTTAAATTATAGTATATTATATATCATATTTTAATTTGTTTATATTTAGGTTTGTCTTATACTATATATTATGTTTTAATTATGCGATAGATCATTATTTGATCTTGTCTTCTTGTATAATTTGACACTACAAAAAGTTGCTATTCATAGCACATTGTTATAGCACGTTTTACCGAACTGTTGTCGTTGGTGAGAGAATTTGTTTTTAGTATATGTTAGCATTATATAAATGCTATGATAGAGTTTTGCTAAGCGGGAAGCTAAAAACAGCTTTTAGACGAAATACTTAGTAAAAAGTAGCTAATCTTTTCTGTTTTCCCTCTCTCTCTTCCACATTCCCTCTCTTCTCTCTCATTTTCCCCCATTTCTCGACAAAACCCTAAGAGAAATCAATATTCTCCATCTCCTTCTCTCTCGTTCTCTCTCTATTACCATCTCCACCTCGATTCTCCATCTCTGGTTCTCCATCTCCGCCTCGATTCTCCATCACTCTCCTTCATCCCCGCTTCTCCCAACTCCGATTCAACTCCTGTGCTACATCTCTTAGGTATAGGAAGTCACGATTTCTACATCTCTGTCGGTGTTAAGCTAAAATCGAAGTTTTTTAAAAAAAATTTCTTGGTTGCTTTGATATGTTGGTTGCTTTGATGCTCTGAATATTTTTGCTCTGAATATTTTTGCTTTGGTTGGTATCGTTTCATGCTCTGAATATTTTTGCTAAATCATTACATGCTCTGACTCTTATGTGTTATGTTATAAGTTCGTTTCGTTACAAAAGGTTTCAACTTAGGTTCGAACACAACATTATGGACAAAGCTTGGGTACATCTAAACAGGTAATGAGCTTAAGCGTATATCTCATGTTTCTTTTGGTGATTACTGACTTAACTTGGCTAATTTTGTTTTTCTTTTTATTGTTAATGGCAGAGTTGATCCTGGATATAAGAGAGGGGCTTCAAAATTTGTCCGGGATGTGACTTCAGCAATGGGAGGGGTTGATGTTATTCTATGTCCGTGTATTGACTGCCGTAACATAGTTCGACATTCAGCAAGTGTGGTAGTTGATCATCTTGTTACTAGGGGTATGGAGGAGGGTTATAAGAAGCGGGCTGATTGGTATCTACATGGAGAGTTAAACGCAGAGGTTGCTGATGAAAGCTAAGGAAGTGAGTGGAAGGATGAGATCTATGGGTTGTTCAGAGCTGCTGAGTGTTTTGATGAAGAGTTAGCTGGTATGGGGAATATATCTGATATGGCAGAGGGAGAGGACAAGAAAGAAGATGAGTTCTTGGCAAAGCTAGCTGACGCTGAAACACCATTGTATCTGAGCTGTTCAAGCCATAGCAAGTTATCTGCAATTGTTTCGTTGTTCAGATTGAAGACTCAGAATGGGTGGTCTGACAAGAGCTTCAATGATTTGCTAGAGACCTTGCCAGACATGTTACCTGAAGAAAATGTCTTGCACACATCACTCTATGACGTGAAGAAGTTCTTGAAATCATTTGACATGGGCTACGAGAAGATCCATGCCTGTGTCAATGACTGCTGCCTATTCAGAAAGAGGTTCAAGAAGCTCGATAAGTGTCCTAAATGCAAGGCTTCAAGGTGGAAGACTAATGTCCACACGGGTGAGACGAAGAAAGGCGTCCCACAGAAAGTTCTCTGTTACTTCCCTGTAATACCAAGGCTGAAGAGAATGTTCCGGTCTGAAGAAATGGCCAACGATTTGAGGTGGCACTTACCAACAAAAACAGTGATGGAAAGCTGTGTCATCCTGTAGATTCTGTGACATGGGATCATATGAATGCCAAATACCCTACGTTTGCAGATGAAGCAAGGAACCTGAGGCTGGGACTTTCAACAGATGGATTCAATCCATTCAACATGAAGAACTTGATGTATAGTTGCTGGCCTGTTCTGCTATTTAACTACAACTTACCTCCAGACCTGTGTATGAAGAAGGAGAACATCATGCTTTCTTTGCTGATTCCTGGTCCACATCAGCCTGGTAATAGCATAGATGTGTATTTAGAACCCTTAATCGACGATTTTAACACTCTGTGGAGCATTGGAGAGGTAACATACGACGCTCTAACTCGATCAGCTTTTACACTAAAGGGGATGCTGCTTTGGACAATCAGCGACTTTCCAGCTTATGGGAATCTAGCAGGCTGTAAAGTAAAGGGGAAAATAGGATGTCCGTTATGTGGAAAAATACAGAGAGCATGTGGTTGAAGTTCAGCAGAAAGCATGTGTATATGGGTCATAGAAAGGGTCTGCCACCAACTCACAGTTTTAGAGGAAAGAAGAAATGGTTTGATGGAAAAGTAGAACAAGGGAGAAGGGGAAGAATACTTACTGGGCGTGATATTTCTCAGCATCTGAGAAATTTTCACAATGATTTTGGAAATTTCAAACGGTCTGCCAGTAAGAGAAAAATGATGCAAGGTTCAACTGATTTAGGGTCTGATATTGAGGGTATGTCGAGTGAATATCAGATGAAGAGGAAGAAGTACTAGTAGATGAGGATGAGTTATCTAGATGGAAGAAGAGGTCAATATTCTTCAAGCTACCTTATTGGGAGGTTAGATTATTATTTCATTTACTTAATTTTTTTTTCTCATCACTATTATTTTCTTAACTAAATATGATGTTTTGTTTCTCATGTGTAGGAACTTCCGGTGAGGCACTTAGATGTAATGCATGTGGAGAGAAATGTTGCTGCAAGCTTAGTTTCAACGTTGTTGCACTGTGGGAAATCTAAGGATGGTCTTGACGCTCGTAAGGATCTGGAGGAGCTTGGTATTAGGCCGGATTTGCACCCTAGAGTTCAAGGAAAAAGAACCTATCTCCCTCCAGCACCGTGGTCTTTGTCCAAGCAAGAAAAGAAGATATTTTGCAGGCGTTTATTTGACTTCAAAGGGCCAGATGGATATTGTTCTAACATATCAAGAGGTGTCTTGTTGGATGACTGTAAAGTCTCTGGTCTGAAATCACATGACTACCATGTGTTGATGCAACAACTTCTGCCGATTGCACTTAAAGGGTTGCTGCCAAAAGGACTGAGGCTTGCAATTTTTAGATTATGCTCTTTCTTCAATCTGTTGTGTCAGAGAGTGATTGACATGGAGAAGCTTCTGGTTATGGAAGCTGAGATTGTTGAGACTCTGTGCTTGTTTGAAAGATATTTTCCTCCAAGTTTGTTTGATATCATGCTTCATTTGACTGTCCATCTAGGAAGAGAAGCTCGGCTTGGTGGACCAGTCCACTTTAGATGGATGTACCCGTTTGAAAGGTAGATATATATGATTTTTTTTTATTCTGTTACACTAAAAATCAAAACTGACATTTGCTATTTGATTCAGGTAGAAAGTCCTAAAAGACTTTGTTAGAAATCCTGCAAGACCAGAGGGCTGCATAACTGAGTGCTACCTTGCGGAGGAATGTATCCAGTTTTGTAGTGAGTTCCTGAAGAAAACAACAAATGTTCAAGAGAAACAGGATAGAAACACAGAGTATGAGAACAATTCTGTCTTAGAGGGTCGTCCAACAACCTCTGCTACTTCAGTAACTCTCACTGAAACGGAAAAGAGAATTGCTCATCTTGCTATCATCCAAAACATGGATCTGGTCGAACCTTATGTAGAGTAAGTAGAAATTAATCTTTCATTACATAGTTTTTATTTACAATCAACTAATTTTTCTAATTTATTTCTATTTTGATCTGCTACTAGTGAGCATCTACAATATTTACAAGACACAGATGGAAGGTGTCAGCGAGATGCATCAACGTTATGGAGTATGCATACTAAGAATTTTGCTTCCTGGCTAAAAGAGAAGGTGATGAATTACATTATACAATTCTCCTCTTATACACTGCCTACTGTATTGGTAAATGACTTGTGATTTCTTTAACAGGTGCCTCTTGATTCTACAGAACATGACGACACACTTAAGTGGATAGCTTATGGTCCACGTTGTTCAGCGAGATCATATACAGGATTCATTGTTAATGGGCAGAGGTTTCACACAATGTCAGTTGATAGGAAAAGTCAAAATAGTGGAGGACCAAGAACAGGAAGACGAACGTGTGGAGGAGCAACAACAGGAAGAGGAGCCTCAACCAGAGCAATATAATGGCGACGAGCCTGAAGGAGAGATAGAACATACTCAGGAGGCTGAAGGTGGAACCTCCCGTAAGAAAAAGCGTGGTCCAACAATGATGAGAGACCTAGCCAAAAATCCAAATACCAGAGTTCATGTCGATTTCACTTTTATGGGAGAAGCTTATGGTCCTGGTTCAGTCAAGCTATCTTCATATTTGGGTCTGTTGGTAAGGGAGCACGTGCCTTATACAGTTGAAAATTGGAAAAAAATTACTGAAGAAATGAAGACAGTCCTTTGGAAATCAGTCCAGGTGACAGTTTCTAAACAATCAGCATGTATATTTATGAACAGACATCAAGTTATTGATTATTGGTTGGCTAACTACGTGTGCAGGCAAGGTTTGAAGTTGATGAGGACCACCAAAGGGTTGCAGTTCTTAAGCAGATGGGAGCCTTGTGGAGATCATCCAAGTCACGTCTAGTTACCCAAATCAATGAAGCTGAAAATAACCAACAAAGGATGAATCTCAGACCTAAGAATGTTCATCCAATTGAGTGGCGCAAATTTGTGAAGCTAAAAACAAGCCAAGAATTCAAGGTATACATTATTATTCACGTTCTTAGATGAATAATATCGTTATTACTAACTAGATTAATAAGATCATTATTACAAAATGATAGGTTCTGAGTGATAGCTACAAAGAGAGGAGAAGCAAACAGATTCCTCACACTTGTAGTAGAAAGGGAATGGTTAGACTAGCAGAAGAGATGGTAACCATATTTATCTCAGATTTTGGTTTCCTTTTTTATCTGTAGACGAGGCTGTTGACATATAATTTTGCAACAGAAAAATAGTTCTGAAGACAAATCTGAAGTGTCGAGACTAAAAGTCTGGGTGAGGTCACGTACAAGAAAAGATGGAACTCCCATCAACACAAATGCTGCTGAGAAAATTGTAAGTTTATAACATAATATGTTCCTCCTATTAAGACAATCTTATAACTTTTTCTGTTAATTGTAATGTGGTCTACAGAAAAAGGCAGCTGATATTGTTAAGGGTGGTAGTCAGAGTGGAAAAAATCTGGATGAAAATACACTCATCCAGGTCTTAAGACCTGATAATCCTGGTTGTATGAGAGCAATGGGGAGGAATATTAGTAAGACGAAATTAGCTTGCTTCAATGTCAACCAGAAGTCAATTTCAGAAATGCAACAGACACAAATTGATCTCATGCAAAAGGTTACTGAGCTACAGTCTGAACTTGCGAGAGTTAAAAATCAGGTTAGTTACATCTCCAAGAATACATAAAGATATGTGCTTATCACATAATAATAAGCTCTGTGTTGGGTTTATGTTACAGAGAGATGACAATGAAGTGAGTGAAAACTCGGCTGCAAGAGTAAGTAATTTATATGAGATCAATGGCATTTTTTTTCTACTTTACAGTACTCTTAAACTTTTACAACTGAACATTTAATAGAGTGTGAACAAGATACCACATAAGAAGTGTCTTCTCATTGACTGGGCTGATGAAGATGGAAACGTTGCTGAGGGTCGTATCATTTCTTCTGACCCTGAAGACATAGTGAATGACAGTCGATTAGGTCCTAATGATGTTAAAGTCTTTGTTGATGAAGCTACTGAACCTGAAGCATTCCTCTGGAGACCTGCGAGTAACATGTGCACAATTAAGGAAGCTGTTGGTCATATTATTGCATGGCCGAAGAAAAAATGCGTGGAACTAGGTCTGGGGATTGGACATGAAGACATTGTACCACTGGTAAATGTTTTTCATTCTTGCAGTTACATAGTTAATAAGGTCATTATTTCGCCTATGATAACTTCTTTTTCTGAATGTGTTTGATAGGGCTCAAGAGCAAATTCTCTCAACAAATGCAAACTTCTGGATTTTTCTGATGATAGTGTAGTTGTTGGTGAAGGACGTTGGCAGACAAAAGAACCAAAAGCACTGGTTAATGGACTTCCTCTAGGACCTAAAGCAGTTAAAATATTCTTGGATGTTGTACATGAGCATGGAACATATTTATGGAGGCCTACGATGGATCATTCATACCTTGAGGACTGCTTACATTGTTTTCTATCATGGCCTGCTAGCAAAGTTGTCTTTGAAAATCCACCAGAAGCAACAAGAGGACAATCTCCTACGGGTATGAAAGTTACATCTGGTGGTTCTAAGTCGCCTACTGATACAAGTGGGAGAAAATGTGCAACATCAAGAGCAACAACATCAATTCATACTGAGGAGTCTCCTGCAACTGATCAGGTAATTTTTAACTTATATATTCAATCATCAGGTCATCTTAATATTTGTGTTCTGAATTGTGTGCATGGATATTGTAAAGTGTCAGCTTAAGCATGGATCTCAGACAATGAAATAGAATCAGAAATGCAAATTGATGGACATTGGTGAGAGGAAACAAGTTGTTGCTGAAGGTCGTATCCATTCAACAGACCCAACTCAAATGGTCCACTTTGTGCGGTTGGGTCCGAAAGCAGCTAAAGTGTGGGTAGATGCAGTGCTCGTAGATGATGCAGAAGTTTGAAGGAAATCTGATGAAATAGAGTGTTTGAAAGATGCACACGGTTCATCAATTGCATGGCCAATTGATAAATTGGTCATATTTTAAGCTGCTGTAAGTATTATGTTTTGTTTGTTTAAACCTGCATATGTAATTACATAACTGATCAGAGTTTTCATTGTTGCAGAAGCTGAGGGAATGAAGAACTTAGGTCCAGAATTAGCTAGTGTTTAAGCTACGCTAATGAACTTGATGTATGATATTATTGCTTATGCATGACTTTGGTTTGTGTTTTAGAACTGCATCAGTAACACTTATGTGTAATGACTTATGTATGTGAAACTTATTTTATGAAATGTTACTTTGTTTTGAAGTTTATGCTTTTTTTTATTACAAATTTTCGAAAATGCAAATTCATAGCTTCTACACAAAATAACAATAGCTAAAAAAACAGTTATGCTTGTAAATCATAGCATTAATAATTTCATATAATGTAAATTATCATAATATTTCTAAGCTACTAAAACCTTTAGTATAGCACTTAACCACAGCAATTACCAAAATAAGCTACTGCTATTATAGAAGTCGATACCATGGCACGCAATACGTATCATAATCAATTTGTAAAAAAAATAACCGTGCCGTAGATTCATTAATAACATCAGCTAATTAATGCTATCGTAAATGAACATTTCGTAGCATCAAAGAAAAACGTTATTGTAGAGGGGGTACCTATGATGGCTGCCGTATACACAGCAGTCGTGAATGAGCTATCAAAACGCTAACATAGCATATAACCCGCGCTAACAATGAGCATTTTTCTTGTAGTGTGATATGAGATAATTTTGTTTCACTCCTTGCCATACTTCCAAACGTCAACATCATTGATTCATTCTCTTTATCACTGGCTACTTGGCAAATAAAGGATAATCAGAACAAAGGATAATAGATGTTAATTTCTTTATGTTTGAATGAATATTTTATTTTAATTCACAATATGGTTAGTAAGAAAATAAGCCCAAAATAGGGCTATCAGATGCGCAAATAATGATGCGCATGAATGCAAAAAAGGCTCACGTCTGTTATCTTCTAATAGCCAATAAAAATTAATGATGTTGTACTTGTATTTAAGCACATGCAAACGAGAATCCAAACTTACATAGTCTTAATCAGTGCCGGTTATGACCTAGAGATAGTAAAATTAGGGCTTTGAATGCCAAAATGCATAAAAATTTAAGGGCATCAATATATTAAATATTGCTTATAGTGCAGTGATTGTGCATGGTAGCACTGTGTTGGGATAAAAGTTCTCACTTCGTTTCTACAGGGCATCAATTTTTTTTTTTTTCTTTAGAAAATAAATTTTATTGGACCGGGCCTGTATATGATAAATATAATGATAATTCAAATTGCATGTTAAACATAATGATAAGATGTATAAGCAAACGAGAATGTGAAACACTACAGTTGTTGTGGCTAGGTGGGTTTATGCATACCTACTCCAACCATTATCTATTAAAATGATAAAAATACAAAATCATGGATGTGGAAAAAAAATTTTGAAATGTAGAACAGTAGAGTGAAACCTCTACAAAATACATATTCATAATGGTGAATTTACTAGTATGAAAACGGTAAAATATAGGTTGCATAGCAAAATATTACAAGTCCAAAAAGGGTTGATGTGTGAGTAGGTAAATATGAAACTTGTTGAATCATAGTTTAAAGTTTAGGGTTTATGTATACCTACTCCAACCATAATCTATTTAATTTTGTCAGTACAAAATGATAAAAATACAGAATTATGGATGTGGATGTGGAAAAAGAGTTTGAAATGTAGAACAATAGAGTAAACCTCTACAAAATAATGATTCATAATGGTGAATTAAATGTATGAAAACGGTAAAATATGGGTTAAATAGTAAATATTACAGGTCCAAAAAGGGTTATTGATGTGGGAGTAGGTAAATATTAAATCTGTTGAATCATGAAACTATATATTTAAATAACATATACAATTTAGCATGTAAGAACTATGCAATAATATTTAACACCTAGCCTCGATTACGAGTCGATTAATTGTTCTAGGCGCTAGGTTCCTATTGACCGCCCAGCTACTGCATCTACCGTAATACAACAGATCAGACCCTTCCAAAACATCGACACTAGCGAACTAAAACAGAGGATGTATTTTACTTGGAAGCAGACAAAAAACTGGTAACAACAAGTTTATTGAAATATAAGAGTTGTATTTTGGTTAATCTAAGTGATGTATTTTACAAAGCTAAGTGGGAGGACAAAAAGAATGGGTATTAAGACATATACGACGAAACATATGATATAATGGAATGATACTTCATCCGAGCAGTAATGGAAAATGGGTTTCTCATCCACATGGATTGAATGGATCATGCAATGAATCACAACTGTCAAATATAAAATCCTCATGAATGGTCAATCTAGGAAAAATATGCGCTAGCCCCCTCGGTATCCGCCATCTTTTTCTGATCTTTTTTTTATAAGGTCGAACCCGTGAATGTGAAGAAGTTATGAAAGTGATGAAATAATATTGGAAAGGCTTTAGATCAATGTATGAGCTTTCACAAATTTTCGTTACTTTTTGGTAAACTAATCTCTACGAATGTATGTCAGATAAACCCTAAAGAATACTCTTGGGATCCAAAATAAAAGTGGAATGAGATTTTATCAGGGAAATTCGCATAAAAAAATCTTTAAGTGGCAGCCACTTACACTTTAAACCCTGAGAGTATTTCACAAGCACTTTAAACATTCAAGTTGGCAAATTTAGCATGTTAAACCTCTAATCTGGCTTACTTGTACATCAAGTCAAATTCGTAACCGGTACTGTTCAAAAGTGATGACGTCTCGGTTTTTTTTTAATTTTTTTAATATAATAAATAAAGAAAAAAAACAGGAAAATAGAAAAAATCATAAACAATTCATAAAAAATTCAAAACAAAATTCAAAAATCAAAAAAATTACAAAAAAAATCACAACAATAATTATTTTATTTTATTAATAAAATATAAAAAATATTATAATAAAAAACTTGGAAAATCATACAAATCCCAAAAAATCAAAAACTTCATAAAAATCATATAAAAAATAAAAAATAAATTAAATAAAATAAATATTAAATCAAGATAATGATTTTTATTTTATTTAGAATCTACGAGAATCAGTTAAAATCAATTAAAAAAATCACAAAATAATTATTTTATTTTATTAATAAAAAAATATATAAAAAATAAAACTTGAAAGAAATCATAAAAATCCACAAAAAAAAGAATTCATAAAAATCATAAAATCAAAACTTAAATTTTTTTAAAAAATAGATAAAATAAATAGAAATTCAAGAATAAACTATATTTTTGATGTTTATGGTCGGGGTTTTCTGAATCAGAAAATCATTCTTTTTCAAATGATTCTCGTAAACCAAATCAAAGCAAACAAATTAAATGATACAGGGTTTTACGAGCTTTAGGACACATACTAAGTCGATATTCTAAACCGTAAACCATGAGTTAACCACCTTGCTGAAACCAGATTATACTACAAGAAAACATGGCGTTAACGACCAATGTTAACGAACAGATTCGTGGTCGTAAATTTTGGAACCACTTTACGACCAACTTACGACTAAAGCACAATTGGTCGTAAATTGGTCGTAAAGTTGCAACTAATACATGTAGTCGTAAATTAGTCATTCATCAAGACTAATTTACTACCAATGTGGCATTGTAGTAAAATTGGGTTGCTTATTAATGACTAATTTACGACCAATAGTACATTATACTCTTAAACATGAAACCCTAAACCCCAAACCCCCAAACCTCAAATATCATATCCCAAATATCATAAGTTTTATACACTTTCATACCCAAAAATACAAAGTTTTATTTTTAAACAAATTTCATATATAATTGAGCAAATATGATGATAGTTATATATAATTTGAAATGCAATATCAAGAGTTTAATAATAGTAAAACACAAATGTTTCTAATATAATTGAAATTTGATCACTCGTCATCAGAAACATCATCCACTTCATCATTTTCTTCAAATTCATCTTTGTTGGCTTCGAATGTTGTATCTTCTGGAAGTTCTTCATATCCCGGATTATGTTTAATAATAGTAAAATAAATATGTTCTAACACAAATAAGTAAGAAAATGATGAAATGGATGATGGTTCTGATGACGAGTGATCAAGTTTCATTATATTAGAACATTTGAGGTCATGAGGGTTTGGGGTTGGGATTTGGGGTTTGGGTTTCGAGTTTAGGGTATAATGCATTATTGTTCGTAAATTAGTCATTAATGAACAACCAATTTACGACCAATGACACGTGTGGTCGTAAATTAATCGTTCATAAAGACTAATTTACTACCAATGGTGGCATTTGTAGTAAATTGGTTGTTTATTAATGACTAATTTACGACCAATAGTGCATTATGCCATAAACCTGAAATCCTAAACCCCAAACCTCAAATATCATATCCCAAATATCATAAGTTTTATACACTTTCATATCCAAAATACAAAATTTTATTTTAAACAAAATTTCATATATAATTGAGCAACATGATGATAATTTATATATAATTTGAAATGCAATACCAAGAGTTTAATAATAGTAAAACACAAATGTTCTAACATAATGAAACTTGATCACTCCGTCATCAGATCATCCACTTCATCATTTTCTTCAAATTCATCTTCGTTAGCTTCGAACGTTGTATCTTCTGGAAGTTTTTCATTTCCTGGATTATGTTTAATAATAGTAAAACACAAATGTTCTAACACAAATAAGTAAGAAATTGATGAAGTGGATGATATTTCTGATGACGAGTGATCAAGTTTCATTATGTTAGAACATTTGAGGTCATGAGGTTTGGGGTTTGGGGTTTGGGGTTTGGGGTCGAGTTTAGGGGTAATGCATTATTGGTAGTATAATAGTCATTAATGAACAACCAATTTACGACCAGTGACACGTGTGTGTCGTAAATTTGGTCGTTCAATAAAAACTAATTTACTACCAATGGTGGCATTGGTAGTAAATTGGTTGTTTATAATGACTAATTTACGACCAATAGTGTATTATGCCCTAAACTTGAAACCCTAAACCTCAAAACCCAAACCTAAAATATCATATCCCAAATATCATAAGTTCTATACACTTTCATACCCAAAATACAAAGTTTTTATTTAGCAAATATGATGATAAGTTATATATAATTTGAAAATGCAATACCAAGAGTTTAATAATAGTAAAACATAATTATGTTAGAACATTTGAGGTCATGAGGTTTGGGGTTGGGGTTTGGGTTTCGAATTTAGGGTATAATGCACTATTGATCGTAAATTAGTCATTAATAAACAACCAATTTACGACAAATGACACGTGTGGTCGTAAATTGGTCGTTCATTAAAGACTAATTTACTACCAATGATGGCATGGTAGTAAATTGGTTGTTTCTTATGACTAATTTACGACCAATGGTGCATTATGCCCTAAACTTGGAAAATTTTTAAACCCCAAACCTCAAATATTCATATCCCAAATCTCATAAGTTTTATACACTTTCATACTCAAAATACAAAGTTTTATTTTTTAAACAAAATTTCATATATAATTGAGCAAACATTATTTATAATTATATATAATTGAAATGCAATACCAAGAGTTTAATAATAGTAAAACACAATTATGTTAGAACATTTGAGGTTATGAGTTTGGGGTTTGGGTTTCGAGTTTAGGCGTATAATGCACTATTGGTCGTAAATTAGTCATTAATAAACAACCAATTTACTACCAATGCCACCATTCCTGGTAGTAGTAATTAGTCTTTTAATGAGACACGACCATTTCGACCAAATGCACCTTTAGTCGTAAATTGGTCGTACATATTACGATCATTGTACGACCATTAGTCTTTTATTTGGTCGCTACATGTACGACCAATTTACGATTAAAATTCTATATTATACTCATCGCGTAGCCATTTGGTTGCACACTCACATTCTCCACTTCCCTCTCCCTTAACAACCAATCGACTTTCTCTCTCTAGGTATTTTTTTAGTTCTAGGTGGTTAGTTAGGTGGTTAGATTAGGTTTGGAATTAGTTT
>NW_026616644.1:10000-15000 GCF_000801105.2 Raphanus sativus | reverse complement strand
GGAAGTGCTGATCCCATGGAGGCAGATGAGTGGAGGGACCGGCTGGCTAGGAACTTCAGGTCTACAAGGTGCCCTGAGGAGTACCAAAGAGACATAGCAGTGCACTTCCTGGAGGGAGATGCACACAACTGGTGGCTGTCCTTAGACAAGCGCACCAATGGCTCTATTGTGAAGTTCTCTGACTTTGAGGTTGAGTTCAACCACAAGTACTTTCCAGCTGAAGCATGGGACCGTTTGGAAGCTAAGTTCCTGGACTTGGTTCAGGGCAAACGGTCAGTAAGGGAGTATGAGGAAGAGTTCAACCGGCTCAGGAGGTATGTGGGTAAGGAACTTGAGGATGAGAAGGTTCAGGTCCGCAGGTTCATAAGGGGCTTGAGGCCTGAGCTTAAGACTTATTGCTCAGTCCGTACCTTCAACACAGTCTCTGAGTTGGTGGAGAGGATGGCAATGCTGGAGACCAATCTGGCTGAGGAAACAACACAAGCTTAAGAGTGTGGTGGTGTCTTCCGGTCAGAGTGGTGACAAGAAGAGAAAGAGGGATGCGGCTGAAGGGGGTAAAACCTCAAGTGGTAGGCCAGAGTGTCCCAAGTGTGGTAAACATCATGGAGGAGAGTGCTGGAAGGCAATGGGAGCATGTACCCGTTGTGGCAAGATGGATCACTCAGCTCGGGATTGTCCTGGTCCGGATAGGAACCGTGGGCAAGGCTCGACCAGTGAGGCCAGAACTTGTCACCAATGTGGTAAGAAAGGTCATTTCCGTGTGGATTGTCCCCAGTTGCAGACTGGACAAGGCAAGGGCCGTACGGAGAGCAACCGGCCAGACAACAAGCAAGGCCAAACTTCAGCACCTCGTGTCTATGAGCTTTCAAGGGATGCGGATGAGTCCGGACCCTTCAAGGCGATCACTGGTATAATTCTAAAACCCATTCTGTTTAAATTTTTCAATTTATTAGAATGGCATGGTATGGAATCTAGGATGGACTAGATACTTAGATAAGGTCTTATGTAGGGACCTTATGTATTGGTGGTGTGGAAACACATGTATTATTTGATACTGGAGCTACACATAGTTTTGTGAGTCCAGATATGATTGGAAAAGGTATGTTCCAAATGGGAACTAGGGATGATCTTGGCTTGGTGAGTGCAGCCGGTGGGCAAATGATGCACCCACTAGGTCTAGTCAAAGACATCCCAGTAATGATCCATAGTAAGGCAATGCCGGTGGATCTGATTGTGGTCCGCCTTAAGAATCACGAGGTGATCCTAGGTATGGACTGGCTTGGCAAGAATCGGGCCACCTTAGACTGTCATCGAGGAAGGGTGCAGTTTGAGAGTGGGTGTGGACCCCCGATCAGGTACCAAGGTATTAATCCGGCCTCTGGATGCTTAGTGTTATCAGCAGTCCGTGCGGCAAGGATGCTGGAACAAGGTTGTGAAGCTTATATAGCCACAATCACCACTAAGGAGGTCGTAGGGGATGGTGGCCCGGACGGGATACCGCTGGTCAGTGAGTTTGATGATGTGTTTAGGTCGCTACAGGGCATTCCCCCTGATAGGTCAGACCCATTCATAATAGAACTGGAACCAGGGACGGCCCCAATGTCAAAGAGCCCATACCGCATGGCTCCAGCCGAGATGGCTGAGCTAAAGAAACAACTTGAAGAGTTGTTGGAAAAGGGGTTCATACGCCCAAGTGTATCACCCTGGGGTGCACCAGTCCTCTTTGTCAAGAAGAAGGATGGTAGCTTCAGGTTGTGCATAGACTATAGGGGGTTGAATAGGGTGACTATAAAGAATAAGTACCCATTGCCCCGGATTGATGAGTTGCTAGATCAACTAAAGGGAGCCAAATGGTTCTCCAAGATTGATTTGGCATCTGGTTATCATCAAATCCCCATTGCATCAGAAGATGTAAGGAAGACAGCTTTCCGGACTAGGTATGGCCACTATGAGTTTGTGGTTATGCCATTCGGATTGACTAATGCACCAGCAGCCTTCATGAAGATGATGAATGGAATTTTCAGGGAGTACTTAGATGAATTTGTAATCATCTTCATTGATGATATACTAGTTTACTCTAAGACCCGGGAAGACCATGAGAGGCATCTCAGGTTGGTGTTGGAAAGGTTGAGAGAACAACAATTGTTTGCCAAGCTAAGCAAGTGTAGCTTTTGGCAGAAGAGCATTGGCTTCCTAGGACATGTGGTGTCTGAGGAAGGAGTGTCTGTTGATCCGGAGAAGATCAAGTGTATACAAGAGTGGCCAAGACCAAAGAATGCTACAGAAGTAAGAAGCTTCTTGGGTTTGGCCGGATACTACAGGAAGTATGTCAAAGGGTTTGCAAGTGTGGCACAACCTATGACACAACTTACTGGAAAGGATGTCAGATTCATTTGGTCAGAAGCTTGTGAAAAGAGCTTTGAAGCCTTGAAGAACATGCTGACCAGTGCACCAGTTTTGGTGTTACCTGAGGAAGATCAACCCTATGTGGTGTACACGGATGCATCCATTACTGGATTAGGCTGTGTGCTCACACAGAATGGGAAGGTCATAGCATATGCCTCGAGGCAACTCAGGAAGCACGAGGGCAACTACCCAACACACGACCTAGAGATGGCCGCAGTGGTGTTTGCCTTAAAGATATGGAGATCATATTTGTATGGTGCCAAAGTCCAGATTCTCACTGACCACAAGAGCCTGAAGTACATTTTCACTCAACCTGAGTTGAATTTGAGACAAAGGCGGTGGATGGAGTTTGTGGCCGACTATGATTTGGACATTGCCTATCACCCAGGCAAGGCCAATCTAGTGGCAGATGCTTTAAGCAGGCGTAGGGCTGAGGTATCAGCTGAGAAGGAAGCAGAGATCCTGGAAGGGATGGTCCGGTCACTGCATCTAGATACCATGGCAAGTGAGGATGAGCCTTTGGGTTTAGAAGCTGTGAACCAGGCTGATCTACTTACCAGAATACAACAAGCACAAAGCTTGGATGAGAATTTGCAAAAGGTTGCAAAGAATGATAAGACTGAGTACCAAGTCACAAGTAATGGTACCATTTTGGTACATGGGCGGGTTAGTGTTCCTGGTGACCGGGGACTAAAGGAGGAGATTATGAGCCAAGCTCATAAGTCTAAGTTCTCAGTGCACCCGGGGCTAAACAAGATGTATAAAGACATCAAAAGGTATTACCATTGGATCAGGATGAAGGCTGACATTGCTGAGTGGGTGGCAAAGTGCCCTACTTGTCAATTGGTCAAGGCTGAACATCAAGTTCCAAGTGGTTTACTACAAAACCTTCCCATACCAGAATGGAAGTGGGATCACATCACAATGGACTTTGTGACTGGATTTCCCACAACTAGAAACAAGAAAGATGCAGTATGGGTGGTTGTGGACCGCCTGACCAAATCTGCACACTTCTTGCCCATCAAGAAAGGTGATGGAGTGGATGAGATTGTGAAAATCTACATGGATCAGATTGTGAGGCTGCATGGAGTGCCGGCCAGTATAGTCTCAGACAGAGACCCTAGATTCACTTCTTATTTCTGGAGAGCCTTCCAAAAGGCCCTAGGAACAAGAGTGAACATGAGCACATCCTATCATCCTCAAACGGATGGTCAGTCAGAAAGGACCATCCAGACATTGGAAGATATGCTAAGGGCATGTGTTCTAGATTGGGGGGACTCATGGGAGAAGCATTTACCACTGGTGGAGTTTGCATACAACAACAGCTTTCACACCAGCATTGGTATGTCTCCTTATGAAGCATTGTATGGACGACCTTGCAGGACACCTTTATGCTGGACCCAAGTGGGGGAACGCAGCATGATAGGTCCTGAGATTGTGGAAGAGACCACAGAAAAGATCAAATTGGTCAAGGAGAAGATGAAAGAAGCTCAAGACCGCCAAAAGAGTTATGCTGACAAGAGAAGGAAACATCTTGAGTTTGAGGTTGGTGATCTAATCTATCTCAAGATGATTACCTTCAAAGGTAGGGCAAGAGTTTCTGGAAGAAGGAAACTAGACCCAAGGTTCTTAGGTCCATTTAGGATACTTGAAAGAGTTGGGGCAGTGGCTTACAAACTGGATTTGCCATCTGAAATGGATGCTTACCACAATGTATTCCATGTGTCTCAACTAAGAAAGTGCCTAACGGATCAAGACATTGTCTTGCCTGAAATTCCAAAAGATCTTGGTAAGAACCTCACCTTAGAGACAAGGCCGGTTCGGATCATTGATCGGATGGAAAAGGCAATGAGAAAGAAGACAGTTCCTATGCTAAAGATTGTATGGGAATTCAATGGTAAAGACATTATCACTTGGGAAACAGAAGCAAGAATGAAGGCTGAGTATCCTGAGTGGTATAGTCAGTATGTGGTTGGAGAATCATCCAATATGAACTCGGGGACGAGTTCCTTCCAAGTGGGGGAGACTTGTCATGTCCCGAGTTCTAAGTAAGGCATCCGGATAGGCCATGGTGCGGGGAGATGGGCTGGCCAGGTTGAAAAGACCTAAAGGCAAGCGTATCATGGTCTGATCTAAGGGTTAAGTGCATCAGGAAGCTGAGACTTGACCAGAATAAGAAGGGAAGAAGGAAAAGGTAGCTGGACGAGTAATCCGGAAGCTGGACATGGTCCGGAAGGAGTTCCATCAGCTCGGTGAAGCTGGTGAGGAGCTCAAACAGTCTTGGGCAGCTCACAGGAGCTGGAGAGGAAGCTCACTCAGCTCAGGCAACTGTCACTCAGCTCAACTCAGCTGGACGGAGTGATGGAGCCTTGGCCGGTAAATGCGGACCGTGAATGATGGTCACGGACCGGATGCTGAGCAAGGATGACCGATGGGTCTAGCTTGCATGGGCAAGTGAGCTGAGCTTGTGGGCAACTAGCTGAGCTTAAGATCGATGAGAAGGAAGGAAGAAAGGGGCGGTTACATGCGGTTGGACGGTTTGGGACGGTTTTGGGGCGAAAAGGTGTCCGTTGGCCATTTGGCCAATCACAGCG
>NW_026616643.1:0-23038 GCF_000801105.2 Raphanus sativus | reverse complement strand
CTCAACAGCGACGAGTTTGTGAAAATGTTAGTTGTGGATGGGAGCTTCTTGGTTGAACTTATGCTGATATCTTGGGATCCTCGACTCAGAGGCGAGAACGACCGCATATATGGGAAGCCCATGGATGATCAACGAACGTGTTTCGTGACATGGTTTTGATAGAAAACCAGTTACCCTACTTTGTGGTGAAGAGTTTGGTTGGTCTCTTGTACCAACGAGGAACAGATCCAGCAATACAGATTACTCATCACTTCTTCAGTCGTTATTTGGACCACATTGATGTTGCAAAATTTAAACCAGAGCCAGATCATTTCGTTGATGTTTTGAGGTCTTTTATTCTGCCAGAGGTTCCAATGAAACTGGAAGAAATCACAACATTTAAGGTCTTCAATGCACCGGAAGCAACTGAGCTTCTCAATGCTGGTGTTAAATTTCAAGCCAGCAGAGACCACCAGTAGTTGTTTTCTTGATATTAAATTTGCTAATGGATTGCTGGAGATCCTAACCATCACCGTCGGTGATTACACGGAACCCCTCTACAGAAACATCATTGTGTTCGAACAATGCCATTGCTCGGATAAGATCTTCCTGGACTACATCACACTGTCTCAGTTGCTTCATTAGATCCCCTGCAGATGCTGACATACTCATCGGCAGTGAGATCTTTGTTAACTATCTGGAAACGCAAAAAGATGTTCCAAAGTTGTTCAGTAGCTTGTGCCAAGAGGTGGTCCACTAGTACAAGATCTCACTTTCAGAGCCTCTCTGAGACCTACACGCTTACTGCACCATACGAAGGAACAGGTGGAAGGCGGTTCTGAGACGTGACTATTTCCAAAATCCTTGGTCAGTTGCTTCTGTATTGCTGCTGTGTGTTTCTCCTCATCCTCACTTGCATACAAGCTATATGCTCTATCTTGGCCCTGTGAGTGTTACCACAGATACTTACATCTTCTGGGATATCATTTTGGAGCCCAAAACTCAATAAATAATTTTCTTATGGAATGTAATAAATATTTGTATTATCAGAACAGACAGCAGTCAAGTCCTGACATGACTTTGTACTGAGTCTTGCCGTGGCTTGAGCTGAACTACTTCTTTGTTAAGGGTACTGGAAATAAAACTATTGTTTCAAGGTAAGCGGACATCTCAATGTATCAAATTATGTCTGGTTTTTACAATTTTTACATGTTCATATGTATGTAGAATTGTAGCATCAGAAACATACATAATAATTATTGATGCATCATATAACGAGTTTATTAATTATTTAAAATACTTTAAAATCATATGTGATGATTAATATATATACGTTTTTAAAAAATCAATTTATAGTGATTATTAGTAATGATTTTATACCAAATATATAATAGTAATATAACTATATAAATATTTGATAATCATTTTAAGGTTTTAAATCATCACTGAAGTTTTATTTATAGGAGTTTACAAAATGTTATGATGGTTAATAGGTTTTAAATATCACAGAAGTTTTAAAAATCTTTATAAAATTATTTTATACGAGTTTACAAAATATTTACAAAATTTTTTATAAAATTATTCAAAGTTAAGATTTTAAACTATTGATCATTGATAACAAATTATTTTCTTGAGTTATAAAACCATTTATTAGGATTATGAAACTATTTATAAAGATTCTAAAACTTCTGAGAAATAATTCATAAATTTAAATTTGTAAATATTTATGTATTATTTATAATTGTGTGGTTTCCTTTCTAAGAGGTTTTAAATGTTATCAAATCAGAATCAATCACAAATATTATTTTCTTACAAGTTCATTATTTTCATAACTTTTCTCAAAATCTCAAAAACAAAAAAAGAATTGTTTTGATTTTATTTAAAAGAAAGTAACCAGAAAAATTACATCAATCATAAAAAATCCAAAGAATATTATGAATAAAAATATATTCTTGAATTAATGAAAATTTTTATATTCTTAACTTTTATTAAATCAACAGAATTTACATATATATTATTTTGCAGATTTGTGATGATTATCTTGAGGGACTTTTGGGCCCAACACGCAGATCTGCGCGTGACCACTGGTGGCTTAATATGAAGTGATCACCAGCCCTCTTGATGCCTTAGGCGGGTTCTCTGGCGGACAATGCCCAGATTTCCGAGACGGTCTTTAGATGCTAGTCGGATTCCTCTCGAGGCATTCGGATACCAGGGTCATCAAAAAAATAATTTTTGTGCGTTTATACTTTAGTTGCAAGTGTGAATCTATTGTCACATTAGTTTATGATTTTAATAATTTTTATAGACGAAAATTTGATATACAAACCAATTAAATTATATATATATGTGTTGTAACAATAATGTTATAAAACAATTTAATGAAATATTGATTTGTAAAAGATGTAAAAATAAACTAAATACTACATATATCTTATTTAAAATTTTAAAAAGTATTAATAAATAAAATATGTATAAAATTAGCTACCAAAAATTCACTTCCAGCTTTAAAATATTAAAATATATTATCGTAGATAGAAACACAAAATATCATATTATATCAAAATTTGTACCCACAAATTCACGGACAACCACCTAGTTACCCCATAATTCAAAGGCTTATATGAATTTTATTTTCAAAATTTAAGCCTTACTGCCGCTTTACCCCACTCTCTCTTTTTGGCAGGGCCCGACGTCTTTCTCCGTTTCTTCCTTTCAAAGGAACGTTGCCTTTGTATATCTTCTTCTCAGAGTATTCCTCAACTTCCTCTCTTTTTCTCTCTAGATGTTCTCTATTTTTTTCTTGTTTCTTTAAAACGTCTCTAAACGCTTCTGTGGCACTGAACTGAGTACATGGAAGGTATGGATAGGAGGAGTGAAGGTGCAGGTGCAGGTTCCCTTGCAGATTCCATCAAAGCAAAGCTGGAATCTCTGCCTTCTCTTTCAAGCAAGTGTTGTATCTACAAGGTGCCCAATAAGCTCCGAAGGCTCAACCCTGATGCATATTCACCTCGGTTTATGTCTATTGGTCCGTTTCATCACGGTAAAGAAGAGCTCCAAGCCATGGAAGAGTATAAATACAGGTACTTGCATAGCTTTCTCACTAGAACAAGCTTTAGTTTAGAGCAACTTGTTGGAGTTGCAAGGACGTGGGAAGAGAATGCTCGGAGTTGTTACGCAGAAGATGTGGAACTTAACAGCGACGAGTTTGTTAAAATGTTAGTTGTGGATGGGAGCTTCTTGGTTGAATTTATTTTGAGATATGGTTATCATGGGCTCAGAGGCGAGAACGATCGCATATATGGGAAGCCATGGATGATCACCGACGTGTTTCATGACATTGTTTTGATAGAAAACCAGTTACCCTTTTTTGTGGTGAAGAGTTTGTTTGATCTCTTGTCTTCTGACTACCAACAAGGAACAGATTCAGTCAGACAGATTATTCATTTCTGCTTCAGTCGTTACTTGAGAATGTTTGATGCAAACTTAAAACCAGAGCCAGATCATTTCGTCGATGTTTTGAGGTCTTTTTATCTGCCAGAGGTTCCAATGGAAGTGGAAGAAACCACAACATTGAAGATCTCCAATGCACCGGAAGCAACTGAGCTTCTCAATGCCGGTGTTACGTTCAAGCCAGTAGAGACCAGTAGTTGTTTTCTTGATCTTAAATTTGCTGATGGAGTGCTGGAGATTCCTACCATCGCCGTCTCTGACAGAACGGAAACCATCTACAGAAACATCATTGTGTTTGAACAATGCCATTGCTCAGATAAGATCTTCATCGAGTACACCAGACTGCTCAGTTGTTTCATTGGATCCCCTGCAGGTGCAGACATACTCATCCGCAGTGGGATCTTTGTGAACCATCTTGGAAACTCAGAAGATGTTTCAAAGTTGTTTAGTAGCATGTGCCAAGAGGTTAACTTTGGTGCAAAATTTCACTTTCAGAGCCTCTCTAAGAACCTACACGCTTACTGCAACACACCATGGAACAGGTGGAAGGCGGTTCTGAGACGTGACTATTTCCAAAATCCTTGGTCAGTTGCTTCTGTTTTGGCTGCTGTGCTTCTCCTCATCCTCACTTTCATTCAAGCTATATGCTCTATCTTGGCCCTGTGAGTGTTACCACAGGTACTTACATCTTCTGGGATATCATTTTGGTTCCCTAACTCAATAAATAAATAATATTCTTATGGAATATAATAAATATTTGTATTATCACAACAGACAGCAGTCATGTCCTGACAAGACTTTGTACTGAGTCTTGCCATGGCTTGAGCTGAACTACTTTCTTTGTTAAGTCCCTGATGCAGCCTACATTCTTTTCCATATCGGCTTTGGTTTTCTTTGTTTCCTTATCTACTCAGTTTTACTTAAAGCTTTATGTTTCCTTTTTATTTATGGATAAGGAAGAGTTATAATTCCTTTTTCTAATCAGCATTGGTGTTTTGCTTTCATATATATAGTCGATGCCTAGGTGTTGTAAGGTCACGACATTGATAAATAATATATTCTGAGTTTTTTATAAACTCAAACCCCCTTGTTATCGGATAGTACCTCGACTCTCAACTATCTCAAGAATACAACTAATCTAGGTATTCTAAGAATCAATAGATTACTTGTGTTATACGTAGTCACGACTACACCAGTCCCCTATCTCAATGTATCAAAATTATGTCTTATTTTACAATTTTTGCATGTTCATATATGTATGTAGAATTGTAGCATCAGAACATACATCATTCAGATCCTGACATGACTTTCAGACTTTGTACTGAATCTTGCAATATCTTGAACTATTTGCTTTGTTAAGGGGACTAGAAATACATTTAAAAAATATATATATATATTTAAGGCAAGGAGACTATCTCAATGTGTCAAAATCATGTTTAGTTTTACAATTTTCACATGAGATGGCATTTGCCTAGCAGCACAACTTATATAAACCATTCCACTACTGAAGAAGAGACCAAAAGTGATTTCACCTGATGCAAGTGTTGAAGCCAGTGAGATGTGCTGACTTGGTTATGCCTCTTTTGGCACATCAGGAGAACTCAACGCCAGGTTTCATCTTGAAAGAGTATTGTAACACTTCCCGGAGATGTTAGTGTTGCCACTCTTTTAAACTGTAAACAGAATGAAACCAAACTCATTGTCAGTTTTTTGCTACTTTATTAAACACTAACAGGAGATATGGGCAACCAGAACATACCTTTTCTTGGTTATACTTGTTCCTTACAGCGACAAGGGTGCTTCCACTGGTGTTAGAGCTGCAAATCCTCCATTGCAAGTACTGTGTTCTTAAGAGAAGGCGTCTCATATCTAGTATAGTGCTGTAGAGTTGAGTTCTTTAAGCAATAACATTTCACATAAGCAAAACTATCTTCCCTCTGAAGAGTAAAGTACATGTGAGCTCACCCAAGGATGCTTAGATTGGTCTAGTGTCCATCTTGCTTAAAAAAACAGCCGAGGCAGCAATTAAGGACGGCAAGAACCTAAGAAAACTATATTCAACAAGAGTCAACTCTGCAAGATAGTTTGCTAAGGACTTCATCTCAATGTGGTGAGCCTGATCAGACGCTCGAGCTGCTTGAATGAACATACTGAAACGCAGCAGAAGAAGAAGAAGAAGAAGAAGAAGAAGAAGAAGAAGAAATTGACTTAATATTACATATTGTTTAGATTGAAGTAAATATAACGTATTAGTGTTTGATCTGAGAAACGTTTGGTGGTGGGAACTGATAACCGAAAGCGCAGGAAGTTTAAACCTGAGTCTCCAGGGCCACTACTTGGAGTCTTGTGTATGTATTGTCTGGAATGAAGCAAAACTCCTCCAACCTTGGTGCACAAATCTCTTTCATACTTTCTTCAGAGACTCAACAAGAAGAGTGTCTTAGTTAATTCACTTGTGCTGACATTTTTAATACTCATATTGCAAAAGTGAATGTTAGAAGTGTGGGAACTCAGGAGGATAATACTCTCATTATCGCTGTTTCTTAAGGGGTCTTTTAGAGTAGTTAGTAATTAAAGAAAAAAGAAAATAGATATATTAAATTAAGAGGAGGAAGAAAGTTTCTTATTGGACACGTGTTGTTGATAGGAGAAGGAAACATCTCCTCTCTCTCTCTCTATATATATCAAATCCCTGAAACAAGCACTTGATCTCATTCTCTTCTCTTCTCTTCTCCAATCCTCGATTTATTTTCAGGGATTGTATCTTTCTTACAGATTCTTCCTCTGTCGGCACACGATTCATGGCTGCGTTATTTCATTACTGACCAAGGAGTGTTGCTGGATTTGGTTCTAACCAAAGCGCTCAGCCGAGAAGACACCAATGGCCATCGCTAAGTCGAAAAAATGTTATCTTCCTTTCTCGGCCACACACAAGTATGTCCGTCCGATCAACACAATCTCTTTTCTCCATCTATTTCGCATCGACTTAGGTTCTTCTCTGTTTTCATACTCTGTTAACCTAAGCACAAAAAAAAAAAAAGATTAAAACTTTCGAGTTCCCAGATTGCTAGCCTACATTGATTCTATTAATGATTATGATTGTTTACAGGAAGAAGGGCATGTTTCGATGCAAAATTATCAACAACCTTCTTCGGACTAACCAATCTTCTCTAGTATAATGATATGTGGACACTCGCTCTGTTTTGCAAGGAATGTCTTGTGATAATAAAAACGAAGATGAAGTGATTGATGGCAAGAGAAAACATCTGAAACCTCAAACGAAGATGAAGCTCTGAGGTTGCTTCCTGAAGCGTTTGGGAGAGGATACAAGGGTTGTTTGTTCTTCATCTCTCCAACAATCAGCTCCAGGTTACTTCTTGTTCCTTTTGAAATTACCAATCTGCTGCATTCTTGTCTTGGGTCTGTTCCTGGATGTTCCAAGTATGCAACTTTGGTTTCATTTTCTTTAGGGTTTAGGGATTATGGAAATTAGTTCGACGCTAAACCCCAACTCACCTCACCTCTCTTCGTCCCTGCAGCTGTTAAGTGACGACCTCCACTTGGTACCATGACTACTGGATCAGCCAGCACCAAGGAGCTGATGGTTTCATTTGATGTAGCTGATCTTCTTCCACAATCATTTGATGTCGATGACATGGAAGATGTCTTCAAAGCTGAGTTTGATCATCAAGGATACCGTTGGACAACAAATGTATCAAGCACCTTCCGACTTTGGTAAGCTTGTTTACAAGAAAACAATGTTTAATTATTTTTTTTAAGAAACTAGTATTGGAGCATAAAAATGTTGGTGTTTCTTAACTAAGTTCTTAACTAATACTATTTAATACTAAAAAAAAATCATTAAGAGACCCTAATGGGATTCTAGTGTTAATGACACCAAGAAGCTGTAGCTTCACAATAATCATGGAACCATTGCATATCTAATAATATTAAACCAATCTTATTATTATTATTTAATATAAAATAATCCTAGATTAGTGTATTGCCGCTTTACCCACTCTCTCTCTCTCTCTCTCTTTGGCAGGGCCTACTGATGTCTTTCTCCGTTCCTTCCTTTCAAACGAACGATGACTTCTGAATCTGTATCTCTTCTTCTCAGAGTATTCCTCTCTCTTTCTCGCTCTGTTTTTCTGTTTCTTTAATACCGTCTCTAAACGCTTCTTCTCAGAGTACATGAAAGGTATGGATAGGAGGAGTGAAGATGCAGGTTCCCTTGCAGATTCCATCAAAGCAAAGCTGGAATCTCTGTCTCCGCTTTCAAACAAGTGTTGTATCTACAAGGTACCCAATAAGCTCCGAAGGCTCAACCCTGATGCATATTCACCTCGGGTTATGTCTATTGGTCCGTTTCATCACGGTAAAGAAGAGCTCCAAGCCATGGAAGAGCACAAATACAGGTACTTGCAGAGCTTTCTCACTAGAACAAGCTTTAGTTTAGAGCAACTTGTTGGAGTTGCAAGGACGTGGGAAGCGAAGGCTAGGAGCTGTTACGCAGAAGATGTGGAACTTAACAGCGACGAGTTTGTGAAAATGTTAGTTGTGGATGGGAGCTTCTTGGTTGAATTTTTTCTGAGATTTCGTAATCGTCGGCTCGTAAGCGAGAACGATCGCATATATGGGAAGCCATGGATGGTTTACGACGTGTATCGTGACATGGTTTTGATAGAAAACCAGTTACCCTTTTTTGTGGTGAAGAGCTTGTTTGATATCTTGTCTTCTGACTACCAACAAGGAACAGATTCAGTCATACAGAAAATTCATCACTTCTTCAGGTGTTTCTTGAGAAACATTGATGATGCAAATTTAAAACCAGAGCCAGATCATCTCGTTGATGTTTTGAGGTCTCTTTATCTGCCAGAGGTTCCAATGGAAGTGGAAGAAACCACAACATTTAAGGTCTTCAATGCACCGGAAGCAACCGAGCTTCTCAATGCTGGTGTTAAGTTAAAGCCAGCAGAGACCAGTAGTTGTTTACTTGATCTTAAATTTGCTGATGGAGTGCTGGAGATTCCTACTATCAGCATCAATGATTTTACAGAACCCATCTACAGAAACATCATTGTGTTCGAACAATGCCATTGCTCAGATAAGATCTTCACCGAGTACATCAGACTGCTCAGTTTTTTCATCGGATCCCCTGTAGGTGCAGACATACTCATCCGCAGTGAGATCTTTGTGAACGATCTTGGAATCGCAGAAGATGTTTCAAAGTTGTTCAATAGCATGTGCCAAGAGGTTGTCTATGGTGAAGAACTTCACTTTCAGAGCCTCTCTGAGAACCTACACGCTTACTGCAACACACCACGGAACAGGTGGAAGGCGGTTCTGAGACGTGACTATTTCCAAAATCCTTGGTCTGTTGCTTCTGTTTTGGCTGCTGTGCTTCTCCTCATCCTCACTTTCATTCAAGCTATATGCTCTATCTTGGCCCTGTGAGTGTTACCACAGGTACTTGCATCTTCTGGGATATCATTTTGGTTCCCAAACTCAATAAATAATATTCTTATGGAATGTAATAAATATTTGTATTATCAGAACAGACAGCAGTCATGTCCTGACATGACTTTGTACTGAGTCTTGCCATGGCTTGAGCTGAGCTACTTTCTTTATTAAGGGTACTGGAATAAAACAATTGTTTCATATGTATGTAGAATTGTAGCATCAGAACATACATCATTCAGATCCTGACATGACTTTGTACTGAATCTTGCAATATCTTGAACTACTTGCTTTGTTAAGGGACTAGAAATACATTTTTTTTTAAATATATTTTTAAGGCAAGGAGACTATCTCAATGTGTCAAAACCATGTTTAGTTTTACAATTTTCACATGAGATGGCATTTGCCTAGAAGCACAACTTATATAAACCATTCCACTACTGAAGAAGAGACCAAAAGTGATGTCACCTGATGCAATTGTTGAAGCCAGTGAGATGTGCTGACTTGGTTATGCCTCTTTTGGTCACATCAGGAGAACTTAAAGCCAGGTTTCATCTTGAGAACAGTGTTGTGACACGTTCAGGAGATGTTAGTGTTGCCACTCTTTTAAACTGTAAACAGAATGAGACAAAACTCATTGTCAGTTTTTGCTAATCTCTTAAACACTCGGAAAATATGGGCAACCAGAACATACCTTTTCTTGGTTATACTTGTTCCTTACAGCAACAAGGGTGCTTCCACTGGTGTTGAGCTGCAAATCCTCCATTGCAAGCACTGTGTTCTTAAGAGCAGGTGTCTCATATCTAGTATAGTGCTGTAGAGTTGAGTTCTGTAAGCAATAAAATTCACATAAACAAACTTATCTTCCCACTAAAGAATAAGTAAAAAGCATTTTAAAGTTAAGCAATGTGAGCTCACCCAAGGATGCTTAGATTGGTCTAGCGTCCATCTTGCTAAGAAAACAGCTGAGGCAGCAATTAGAGACGGCAAGAACCTTAGAAAACTATATTCCACAAGAGTCAATTCTGCAAGATAGTTTGCTAAGGACTTCATCTCAATGTGGTGAGCCTGATCAGACGCTTGAGCTGCTTGAATGAACCGCCTGAAACGCAGAAGAAGAAAATGACTTTATAATAATACGTACTGTTTAGATTGAAAGTAAATATAGCGTTTGGTGTATAACCTGAGAAACGTTTTGGTGGTTGGAACTGATAAACGAAAGTGCAGAAAGTTTAAAACTCGAGTCTCCATGGCCACTACTTCGAGTCTTGTGTATGTATTGTCTGTAATGAAGCAGAACTCTTCCAACCTTGGTGCACATATCTCTTCATACTTCCTTCAGAGGCTCAACAAGAATAATGTCTTAGTTAATTCACTTTTGCTGACATTACTACACTCATTTGCAAAAGCGAATGTTAGAAGTGGGGAAACTCACGAGGCTATTAGCATGCAAGTGACACCAAGAAGCTGGAGCCTCCGTTTTTCAATGTAATTGTTGGACAGGAACCGATCAACGAGGTTCACTGCAAGGTATAGAGTGTCTGCAGCCAGCTTATACTCTTCAGAAACCTACAAGAAATAGCATTATTAACAGTGGCTCTTACTCTTTAACAAATGCTTTTGAAGTAGTAGTAGTACCTCCACAAGCCAATCAATGAGAATCCCACGCATGCTTGGACCGATATCTCGCTGTACTTGCACCATATAGCTAGTTGAAGGTCTTTGATCAAGCTTTAGCAACAACAATAAAAAAAACAGAGTCTCAGTATGTTATCATCTAGTGGAAAGATAAAGTAAAGACATCATTTTAGTTCAAACCTCTGCAACATGAAAACTGTCATACATATTTGCAGCATATAAGCAACAAAACCGAGGATCTTGGTCATTGGAATCAATATCTACAGGCTTAAGATAGCCTCTGAAACCATATCCGTCTTCTTCTACAAAATCCAGAGTAAATTTGAGAAACATACAGTTAGGTATATGCTTTCATTTAACATTGATTCTCTGATATGTTTTGAAATATGATATATGGTTACTTATTATTTTTCAGCATTTTTGAATTATTTAGTTTAGTCATCTTACTTTGATCTCCATCTTTGGAGTTTGTAGCAGATTCAACCATCCTAATCTTTGACAAATCTTCTGCTAGTTTAGATTTTTCGGCATCCACATCTTGGTCTCTCTTGCTAGCCTGTCACGTTATATGTTAAGAATCAAGAACGCAATTCAAAACACCAACACGCCTCTAGATTCTTGGATGATTATCACGTTATACGTATCATCACATCACATCACTATATCAATAAAGAAGGTACTTCTAAGGAATCGTTACCTTAACATTGTTCCCATCCAAACAGGCCAAAGAGTTAGTCACATCCTTGAGCACCGAACGTCTCTTATGTTGACAACAATCTTTTATATCATCTGATGCCATTCGCTTTTTATGCATTGGTGCCTGTTTAAAATCGGGTTTTGATGGAGATATCGACGCTCCTAATGCCGCCTTGGCTCGTGATCTAGTGACTCTCACATTCTCTTGTCCAGTTTTCGCAGTAGAGATTGTTTCTTTGTTAGCCTTGGACTGCATTGAAGAACCTCTACGCATGATTTTATTATTGGAAAACTCTCCACAGGTATGCCAAGCCTGCAGAACGTATACATAATTTAAAAAAAAAAAGTTAAATTGAGTGAGATATTAGATTATCACAAATGTTTCTCATCCTTGGACACAATCATATGTAACCAAAAAACTATTGATCATTATTGTCTTAACCATCCCACGCAAATAACAAGAATGAAAAGAGAAAACAAGAGCGCGAACACTGTCTGAAAACATAGATCAATCATGAAACAGAACAAGTCTAACAGATCAACAAATTTCAGATAACATGGAGAAGTGATGATACCTTCAGATCATGAATATGGAAATTGTGAATCTCCAGTGGAGAAGGGTTGTTGAAATAGGAGGAGGAGCGGGATTCTATGATCTTGTTCGAATTTTCTATATCAGAAATAAGAAAAATAAATAAAAGAAATGAAATGAAAACTAACGATTTGAACAGTTGTCAGATTATTTGAGAGTGTCAGAATGATATCTGACACTTTGACGTCCGGTCCGTTTCAGTAAATTTCCATTTTCTAATTTGAAATTAATAAAATAATAAGCCGTTACGCGCCTCTGTTTCCCTACCGCTTTAAAACCCTAAAAGCCCACTGGAACTCTTAACGAACCGACAATTTTATACTCTCCAATGAAACCTGTAATCTATGTTCTGTTTTGTTCAAAGCCCAATCTATGTTCTCCAATTTACAAAAGTGTGTGTGTTTAGATAATCATTGGCAAAATCAGCGAAAGTACAAATATTTGTTTTATTTTCTTTTTGTTTTTACAGAAATAAAACGTTTATTTTATTTGAACTGAAATTGTTGAGTTTAGTAGAATTCAATTTGAGTTTAACTTGACTTGCGTTTTATCTCCTTACTTTAACTTTATTTATTTTTAAATCACCAAATTTTACCAATCATATTGTAGCTTTAGTTTTAGTAGTTAAAACCAATATCAAGTTTCTATAATTTTTTATCAATCGTGCTTTAGCTTTATTTTTAAAGCTACAGCCAAAAAATTAAAGCAATTTTTTTCTTATGTGTGTTTAAGTATAAAACCTAAAACTCTCTTTTATTGACGGTAGAATCTATAAAATAAAACAAGCTATCTATAATATAAAACAAATTAGATAATTATAATTAAGCCATCTTTAAATGTTTAATTTAATTTTGGGTGTTTTTAAATTGATTGAAATATTTTAAATAACATCGTTATTATTTACATATCACATTTTAAATAATAGTAAAATTTGATAATTTACAAAAAAAAATTAATATAAATTCTTTAATTGATAAAAATTAATTATTTTATATATACATTACATATTTCACATATTTTATTTTAAAATATCTAAAGTCTATAACTTACAGCTACAACAAATTTAACTATAGCAAAAGTCTCTGCAAAGAAAATATACAGTAACAACTGCACAGCTACAACCAATTTATCTACATCTGAATTTGTACAGCTAAATTTCTAAAATCACACCCGAACCAATCATCACCTATATATATGTTTGGAAAACTGTTCAGTAATTAATAATAGAACAAACTATTATAGCATATAAAAATTCAAGATAAATATGTAACCAACTAAAAAAAATGTAAGAAAAATATAACAAACTCTATAAAATTCTAGGACATGAGAATAAATAAAATATTCTAAGGGCAAAAGACTACAAATAAATATATTTTGTGATAGTTTCAGTGAGAAGGGAAGAATTTATTGAGGCAGCAAGGTAGACCATAAAACTCATCGTTTCGGACATCAAGATTGTATAGTCGAAACTTCTCCCACCATTTTAGCCCACAATCTTTCTTGGCTTCATCGCTCTCACGAGACAATGTGCAATCAAGCACTATTGCTATCATTCCCGCAACCGTTGTATGTGACATGAATATCACTCTTATCATATCTTCCAACTGTTTCGTATATAATCCAAGAAAAGCATAATTTGATAAGCATGTTTTAATTCTTTTCACAAAGTATATAAGGGAATGTACTGACCCAGTTAGAGTGATGATCAGACCGCCAACCTCCATTGTAGTATTCTCTAAAGTATTGAGGGATTGATATAGCCATGAAAAATGAAAATCCCAAAATGAATTTGGTGTTGAAGCTGTTGAGGTTGCAAAACTGTAGAAAGCTAATGCCCGCAGACGCTACATTGCATTGAATTTGATTTGATTTTTAGTGAAAAAAACAAAGCATGTTATTATATGAAAATGTAATTTTCATTTTGATAGTATGTAAAATTGTGATGTGATGAAGAGACTTACACACAAAACACAAGACCATGCAGTAAACGGACGCCATGATCGGTAATGGTATGGACGCGAAAAAAGCTCCAAATTTTCCTGCATTTTGATAAATAAAAATAAAAAACTAAACTGGAAAATATCCAGCAAATCTATTTATACATAAGAAGATATAGTTTATAACAAAAAAATATATTGTATTTACCGAAAATGGAGAAGAAAATCATGAAGGCAGCTGAAATTTGTATCACTCTTCGACTCCCAATTTTAGTCATGGCCAAAAGTCCAATATTTTCTCTGAACATTAACGTTAACCATATAATAATAAGCGTTTACCATAATTAATATTTAATAAATTAATACATGGTCAAGAAATAAATAAAAAGTTAATTTAGAAATGAGGTTCGTTACGATGAGGTTGTGATCCCTGAGACGCCTCCAAGAATGCCGTTGAGTAATACTCCAACTCCCTACACGATAGGCAATCATATATTTAAAAGATGATGATAAAACATAATTAACAAACGGTTAAAGACAATGCAACTAAGTAAGTTCCTCTTAGACTAACCAGCCAGCCAGTACCACGGCTGATAACTGATGGTGGGATCGGTGTCGCACTTCCATATCTTGCAGATGCGTAGAACAAACCGGTCGACTGCAATAATATGTAACACACTTTAGTGTAATAGTAAATTAAACTTTATGTGTCCATGATTTCAGTAATTAGTACTAAAATTTCAAATGATCAATTTCATATACAAAACGAAAGAGTAACCTCAAATAGAGTGACGAAAGAGGCAGCCATCATCGCAAAAGAATCAGTGAAGTGGAAGGTTGGGCTTCCCCATTGGAAAGGATATGGTAAGTATATCCTATTGTAATTCACATAGAGAGAATATAGAAACAATAAAGTTGTAACTAAATAGTGAAATCGCCAAATATAAAACATTCAAGTAGAAGAACTGACCAAGGAGTGTTGGTGATAAGACCATTACGGTCTGTACGGCAACTGATTTGAGTAGTTTGAGATTTATGGTTGTATACACCACTCGATGTGAGTAATAGAGCTAACAACCAAACCAATGGAATGCATATCATCATCCCATAACGGTCACATCTTGATCCATCCCAAAACACCCCTTTCTTCATCTTCAGAAAGCGCGGTAAGTACTACATTACACAAAGAAAAACATGGACGTTCATTAAGTTTTGTACGTGAACTTGTATACCAAATTATTTATAGTTTTTTTTATATAATCACGTGTAATAAAAGAAGCAATTGTTTAGACCTTTACCTGGGTGACTAAAACAAGTAAAATCAACCCGGGAAGTCCCACTTCAACGCATCTCGCCAACTAGAAAAAAAAAAATACATGATAAACATCAATAATATAAAGTTTTCAATAACCAACAAAAATGAGAGTATGGAAAACATACCAAAGGGAAGCCGATTTGGTAGAGTCCTAGTCCAGCAAACGTTGCCAAAGGAGCAATTGAGAGTGGGCTTAGAAATCTAATAAACACACAACCAAAAATATAGTTCTGTTTAGTTTATGAGTCCCACTTCAGATTAAGTGAAGTAATATTAGTTATTTTACCTTACGACATTTCTCCACAGGCCTAAGAAACATACAAGAACTTGGAAACAGCCGGCGATAATCAGAGCCCCTTGTATGCTTCTCATTGTTCCCACAAACCTCTATTAAATTATGTGGTCCAACCGTTTTTATCAGTGAAATTTAGTTTGTAAGAATAAACTAAAAGGCTTACTTCAAAAGGATTACCGGCTTCGTAAGAATAAATGATGAAACTAATGTTAAGACTTACTTCAAAAGGATCAGTGTAGTAAGTGAAGCGGGTTGAGGAAATGATGGAAGTGATAGGTATGATATAGGCATAAGAAGGAGCCGCTATCACAGGCAATCGAGTTCCAAAGAAAGACTGGAGCAATGTTGTTAGTCCAGATACAAATAGCATTGTTTGTATAACTCTAGCCTTCTCTGCCTGAGAAATCATAATTCAAGACATAAATTTCTGAATAGTTAAAAAATATACACCGAAAATTGAATAATTTGAAACATTTTTAATGTTAAATAATCCTTTTTATGATTCTTTAAGATTTCATTAAAACAAAAATATTAGTTTGATCGGTATATAAACGATCTTAAGGTATATTTGTTAACTACCACTCAAATAGCTCCAAAAATTCTTTCTAAAAAAAAATATCTCCAGAAATGAATAATTTGTTTTGTTTAACATGATTGTAAAATCAAAATCTAGAAGCCTACATTATGTAGACGTTGAGATTTGTTAATAATTATGAAAATATGTATATAAGTCTTTAAACTTTCTAACCTTTATACCTTAAGAAACAATAAATTTATTTGAAAATTATAGGTAAAACACAGTCATAAAATGAAGTTAGATCAAAACTTACATCACCACCTCCCATGTGTGGAACTAAAAGGCTTGGAATAAGAACCGTGATGCCAAGACTCAACAAATAATGCTGAAAACCCAACACTAACGCTTCAACTGTAACACCAGAACAATATTAGTTACACACATAAGTTGTTTAAACATAAGCAAACTAAATTAGCAAAACGATTTAATTTTTTGTTAAAACATACACCAAGGAGGAGGACTGTTGACACAATACTGAATTCCAGGGAGTTGTTCTTTCACCGGGTGGGGCTGTAACTCCACCGTCCTATTGCCCCCTCCTCTGTTGTTATTGTTTCCCCCACCGCCGTTGGCACCTCCATTGTTGTTATTGTTTCCCCCACCGCCGTTGGCACCTCCATTGTTGTTATTGTTTCCACCACCACCGTTGCCCCCTCCATTTGCCATGGACGTGGTTGAATTTTTGTCTTCTATATTCAAGGTAGACCAAAATAAAGTGTATCGATCATTTTGTATCGTTTAGTGTACATATTGTATCTACATTAATATATCATGTTTATGATCAATTACATAAACTTACTTTTAAAAAGGAGTCCACGTGAGAGGGAGATCAACGAAGCTTTCTTTGTTTGAACGAGATCGATAAGCCGAGAAGGTATAGACTATAGAGTGAATGAGAAGTCAAAAAGGTTTGGGTTAAAACTCTTTAACGTTTCCACAACTTATAAACGAAAAAAATAAAAATTTATGATTTACATTTTTATCAATTAATGTAATAATAAAAGGCTCGATAACGTCCGTTTTGGTACATGGAATTCGAAATACAAATCCATTGAGATTTAATTGACCGTATTAACAGATCCGGAGATTTTGAAACACCCTTTCATCTGATTTGAAAACAAATAAAGTTACTTATTGACATATACTAACTCCATTCGCACTTGTTTAATACAAATGTATATATGCATATGCGTATTTCGACTATATTATAATTGTCTTATAGCTAGTGGAAATAATTTTTTAGCCTTTACAACTCTTACTCAAGTCCGAGCTATCCTATTCAAACTATCCAGCACCTGTTGCATGGATGGTCGATTCTTCGCGTCTTCCTCAAGGCATTGTTTGATAATCTCGCACATACGCATCCCCTCTTGAAGAGGATAGCTATTCTCTAGATCTGGATCGATCATCTCAGCAATGCTTTCACTGTCATCTCGTATTTTTAGAATTATGTGCCGCATTTTTAAACCAGTTAACATCTGGAGCAGTATAGCACCAAAGCTGTACACATCGCCCGATATGTCCAACTTCCCTGTATTTTAGTAATTGCAAACTCGTAACATCAGTGTCTTTAAAATTCAATGGTTATTTGAAAACTTTGGGGAGGAGCAAGGGGAAATTTGTTGCCTGATAATATGTATTCGGGAGGTGCGTAATCTAACGAGGGGACGTGTGTCCCTTCTTCAATATAAGGTAGGTTTTTGAGTCCGTAATAGGAAACTCTTGCGTTGAACTCCTGCATACCCTTAAAGATGTCATTTATAAAGGAAGGAAGCAAAGTTTTCAAGAAGAAAAGGTGTACAAATTTTGTGTTTGTGTAAACTATCCTAGAGTATTTCTCTAATAAAATTCTCTATCAAAGAGTTAAGTAATATAAGGATCGATAATTCTTAACAAAAAAAAAAAAGAAAAGAAAATCCATACCAAATCGAGCAGGATTTTAGAAGCAGTGAGATATCGGCGAGAAAGACTGGTTTTCTTCCAAGAGTGCAAGAAAGCAAGACACTGAGCCACTCCTATGGATATGTTAAGTCGCGTCTCCCAGGACAGCGGCTTTGGACGAGTCTCTGTGAGAAAATGTGTCATCAAACCATGCATCAATGCCAAAAAGGAGAGGAATGCATAAACTTCGGCTTAACGTCTTTACCTCTATAGATGTGATTTTCTAAGCTTCCGGTTGGAAAGTATTCAGCAATAATGAACAACGTACGACGATCCGAACCATAGCCAATGAGCTTCACCAAGCTTGGATGAGAGTTACGTCGTAGAAACTCTAGGTCAATCTACAAATCTCAGTTTATATATTCAGCTAGTAGTGTTATGGGCAAATTTTTAGTTTTTATCATTAAAAAATCTTCAAAAAAAATCTCCAACATAGCATTTATCAAGAGTTATTCTTGGGTTCACCCCTAGAGTGAACCTAGAGGTTCACCTAACCAATAGGAATCATTCATTTCACAATTGATATCTTTTAAAAAAGAAAACAAAATATTGTCAAGATATATTATGTTTTTAAAATAAATAAAATAAAAATAATAGTAGTTACAGAAAATAATTTTTTAAAAATATATTTTTAACATCATCAAAAAAAATATACCCTAAACCCTAAATCATAAACCCTCAACCCTTGAGTATACCCTAAACCCTTGGGTATACGCTAAACCCTTGGATAATCTTAAACTCTAAACCCTAAACTCTAGTATATGCAAAAAAAAATTAGATATTTTAACGCCATCATCGAAATACTAAACCCTAAATCCTAAACTCTAAACCCTAAATCCTTGGGTAAATCATAAACACTTGGATAATCCTAAATTTTAAATCAAAAACACTAAGCACTAAAACAATAAATCTTAAAAATATTAAACCCTTAATCTTAATCCCTAAACTCTTTTTAGGATTAAGGATTTGGTATTTTTAAGATTTAGAGTTTAGAGTTTAGGGTTTAGTGTTTTGATGACAGAGTTAAAATATTTTTAATTTTTTTTCATATATTACTATTTTTATTTATTTTTAAAATTTTTTATTTTAAAAATATAATATAACTTGATAATATTTTGTTTCCTTTTTTAAAAGATATCAATTGTGAAATGAGTGATTCCTATTGGTTGGGTGAACCTCTAGGTTCACTCTAGGGGTGAACCCAAGAATAAGTCATTTATCAATCAATAAAAATACTAAAATATCTAAAACTCTAAACCTTAATGAATTATTCTTGGGTTCACCCCCTAAGGTGAACCTTTAGATTCACCAACCAATAGGATTCAAGTATTTCTTATTTAATATCTTTTAAAAAAGAAACAAAATCTTGTTAAATTATATTATGTTTTTAAAATAAATAGCTAAAAATAAAAAAAAACAGTAATAATTAAAAAAAAGAATTTTTTAATTTTTAAAACTATGATTCATCCAACGGTTTAGTGTTTACCCAAGGGTTTAGGGTTTCCCAAGGGTTTAGGGTTTAGTATTTAGGGTTTAGGGTTTAGTATTTTGGGTTTAGAGTTTTATTAATTTTGCAACTACAACTATTTTTATTTATTTTTAGCTATTTATTTGAAAACATAATATAATTTAACAATATTTTATTTATTTTTTAAAAACATTAAATATAAAATACTTGAATCCTATTGGTTGGTGAATCTAAAGGTTCACCCTATGGGGTGAACCTAAGAATAACTCAACCTTAATTATAACTCCGCCCCGTAAATACTAAAATCCTACACTATAATCACTAAACACAAACAATAGATAAAAAATGTATTTTGAACTTTTACCAAGATCATTTGGATGATTTCTCTTTTTGCTAATTTTTAAATAAAAACTTAATTTAATGCTATCTATGAGTATTTTTTCTATTTTTATTTTTTACAAATACTTGGTTATTTTGTTTGTCAATTATAAATAGATATTTATGGTCTGACACTAAATATCCATAATTACTTACAAGCCAATCTTGCAAATCTTGATCAAGATCCTTGAACATGTAAAATCTCTTAACCGCTACTGCCATGCCAACCCCTTCCTTGGCTGGAGATAACGTCTTGGGGTTGATGTATCCCCTGACATGGCTGCCAAAGCGCTCTCCTTTTACCATCGCCTTACTAAAATCCTTAGTTGTTTTTTTCAGCTCCGCCACCGTGAAGACTTTCACACGCTCTTCCGCTGTACATATATAGTAGTATCAAGAAATGGAAATAATATCCTCTATATATACTTGTCAAATACACTGAGATTTTTATAATACTTACTTGAAATAGGATCAGGTTGTCGGGTGAAAAGTGTGTGACAGTTACCCATCCCGATTCTGACTCTCTAATGAAGAAGAAGATCTTTTTATGTACATATGTTTTCTAGATCTTCGATAGAGTAAAAACAACCAATAAGCTGGTCTGTGTCTTGACAAGTCAAGGTAAACGCGTTGAAAGGTACCGAGTGCCATCCGCGTTTCTGACAAAGTCAACTATTCTATGGTGAGAAATACGACGCCGCTTTGTCAATTGCTTCGGGAGAGAGCTATTTTATATTTTTCATTCTGCTGTCTAAGAGGGGATTTGTTGTATCTTTTGTTAGCAACATTAGGTAAAAGTGAAGATGATTGCGCCTGAAGAGAGGCGCGTAACATTTGAACCACATTTAAAAAAAAAGACGACCGTCCACACTTGTTTAGTACAATATATATATATATATGTGCATATGCGTACATCGACTATGTTTATAACTGTCTTATAGTGGAAAGCGTTTACGATTCTTAGTGTACTTGTCCAGTTGTCCTCAGATCCGAGCTATACCAGTCAAATTATCTAGCACCCGTTGCATGGATGGTCGATTCTTCGGGATTTCCTCAAGGCGTTGTTTTATAATCTCGCACATACGCATCCTCTCTTCATGAGGATAGCTATTCTCTAAATCCGGATCAATCATCTCAGCAATGTTTTCAGTGTTGTTCCGTATCGCTCGCTTTGCTAGGATTATGCGCCGTTTTCCAAAACCAGTTAGCATCTCTAGCAGTATAACACCGAAGCTGTACACATCGCCGGGCATGTCCAACTTCCCTGTACTTCGTGAGGTCAGTGACCTTATAATTCAATGGTTATGTGAAACTATTGGGGAGAATGAGCAAAGGAAATATTGTTGCCTGATATTATGAATTCGGGAGGTGTGTGATGAAACCTAGCTGGTTCAGCATAATAGGAGGAGACGTACGAACTTTCATCATCAGAAGGTAGGTTTTTGAGTCCGAAATAGGAAACTCTTGCGTTGAACTCCTGCGTACCCTCAAAGATGTTGTCATTTGTAAGGGTGGGGAGCAAGTTTTCAAGAAAAAAAGAAAGGGAAAGCAAATCCATAGCGAATCGAGCAGGATTTTAGAAGAGGTAAGATATCTGCGATAGAGACTGGTTTTCTTCCAAGAGTGCAAGAAAGCAAGACACTGAGCCACTGCCTATGGATATGTTAACTTATAACGGTCTTTGGCTTTGGCTTAGTCACAGTTGCTGATTCTCGTCTGACTCGAACCGAGGCAGAGTACTGCAGATCAATAACAACAAATGAACTATTTGTTTTGTGGAATTCACTTGAGACGACAAATCAAAATTTGTATTCGTGGATGTAAGCTCATGTGTGTGTTGAGCTAGCAATCTCCTGACAACTGTAGGAGCCCCACATGTACTCCAGACCAGAATTTTTAGAGAACAAATTCAAAGAAAAACCATATAAACGCTATTTATATATATAGCTCCTTGATGATATTAAACATCAAAGACTTTTTTTGAACCACAACATTAACATATTAACTATTGTTTTGTTTGTTTGTAAGTTTGTAACACAAGTAAAATAGTTCAATTAGATAATGATAAAAGAATCAGAGATATTTAACTATTGTTTTGTTTGTTTGCAAAACAAATAAAATAATTCAATTAGACAATGATAAAATCTTATAAAATAAACACTATTCAAGTTTCCAACTGCATGATGTTTTCACATTTATCCATAACCTTGAAACACACGTCATGCGGCTCATACGGCCTTGTTGCTCTGATGATATTAACCTTTCTCAAATCATTCTTTATCAGATCATAATAGAGAATATAACAAGGACGAGTCAACGCCAAGATAACCTTATTGTTCTGATCCGTACCATGCACAATCAACTTCTTACGGTTAATATCATCCACTAAATGCATCTGACAAGGCTTCAAAACCAGAGACTTCCTCGACCATGTTCCACCATCCACCTCCAAGACCCACAACTCGAACACACCCGTTTCTCTAATACGTGTACAATCAAAGATTGCTGGTTTTCCACCGTGCTCTATGAAACCCAAGGACTTACAATGCTGATACTCTGAATGGGGTGCTTGGATCACACGGAACTCTTCGGACCTAACGTCAAAACAGTAAACATGACATGTAGGATTGGAAGCCAGATAATATATAACTCCGTTGATGCAGAGTCCTTGTTTTGTTGGAAGGTGAGGTTGATCATCATACTCGATTCTTTTCCAAAAACCTCTGGGTTCCAGTACAAAGACCCAAAACTCGTTGGTTATTATCTTCTTGTAATCTCGCGAGATTACCACAACATTGCAGACTATTTTGTATTGATCATGAACATGATCATGTCCGAAAAAGTAGAAGACATGCTTATTACGTTCTTGCTGAGCAAAAATGTTGGATTTGACTGCGGGTAAGGTTAAGCTTTGTCTAGTGGAGGGATTATAGATACATGCTTTTCTGCAAACAGTGTATAAAATCAAACCGCGAAGAGATACCATATTGTATCCTCCCATCCCTGGGAAAGTCAAATCTTGTTCTAACGATGATTCATCACTATTACTAGACGACAAAGATAACCTTAAGGATAGCAGTTCAAACTTTTCAGTGTTGCGGCAAAACTCCATCGAATCACAATTGTAGTGTCCATCCGAAGTCAAACTCAAATTCAAACTCATGTATACACCAAGTGGTCGCATCAGTCGCGATGGAGATGATGCGACCTTGAGATAAAGGTTGCTAAAATATCGAGAACGGATCAGAGAAGACCAGAGCTTTGAGACACACTTGAACCTCATAAGCGATTTAACAGGCAATCTACTCA
>NW_026616642.1:0-23046 GCF_000801105.2 Raphanus sativus | reverse complement strand
AGTTAATCGAAGGAAAACTAAGTAAACTAGTTTTCCCTGAAGGCTCGGATTCTCTGCGATAACCAAACGAAATTGATAGAATAAAGCAACGTAGCGGAAAAATTGCACTAAGGCGTTTTATTGAATAGATGGTACAATATTCTTCCGAAAAGGGAAGTAGAGAAACGCTGAAGCGAAAAACGACGGAATAAAGGAGACAAAACGTTCTAAGCTTTGCTCCGCTAGTCTAACTCCTAAGTCCTAAGCTAGCAGGAATTCTCTAAGTCCCTAATTTCGGATTTGCTCTCTCTTAGATTTTTTGCTCTGCCTTTCTTCCTCTCCCAAAGCTCCTTTATATACTCCTTCTTATGACGGTCTATTCTCCTTCTGGGCCGCAAGGCGGGCTTCTTTCCATTTTCGTCGGCTCCATCGGGAAACTTGACATTTATCTTCGGGAAACTTGACATTTATCCTTCCGGAAATTTAGCATTTATCTTGTTATGTAAAGATAAACGTAAATCGTCGTATCTATCTCAGATAATCGTAAACGGACTGTCCGATCGGTTTGGCCTTTCGGGCCGTTTCCAGGACTTCCGTTGTTTTCTACGATTTCTTCGGAAGTTCTTCATTCGTTCGTAGAGTTGAGACGAGTGGTGTCTTAAGATAACCATCGCTGTTTCGTACGAAGAATTTAAGATCTTCCTTCCTGTCGATATCTTACGAGTTTCCGAAAGTTTCCGACGGTCCTAGATTGGAGTAAGAACCGGAGTTTCGTACGCGGAATCTCAATGATTCGTCCTGCGGGACTTGGGAAAGACTCGAAGTACAGACTTCTGACAGGCCGGGCCTGGGATTATGTACGAAAGATTGTTATCCGAAGACCCGAGCCAGCACGGGGCTAGCCGCCCGGCGGCCACGGCCAGCACGGGCGCTAGCCGCCGGCGGCCACGGCCAGGGGCTAGCCGCCCGGCGGCCACGGCCAGCACGGGCGCTAGCCGCCGGCGGCCACGGCCAGCACGGGGCTAGCCGCCCGGCGGCCACGGCCAGCACGGGCGCTAGCGCCGCCGGCGGCCACGGCCAGCACGGGGCTAGCCGCCCGGCGGCCACGGCCAGCACGGGCGCTAGCCGCCGGCGGCCACGGCCAGCACGGGCTAGCCGCCCGGCGGCCACGGCCAGCACGGGCGCTAGCCGCCGGCGGCCACGGCCAGCACGGGGCTAGCGCCGGCGGCTACGGCCAGCACGTGCGTGGCGTCTTGACGAGGGCTTCGATTTTATGTTGATCGTTTTCTGGGTCCTCACGGTTTGGGAGAACGGGCTCTTTGAAGTTTCAAGGCGGATTCTTGTCGTCCGGCCTATCCAAACTTAGATCGCTTCCCGTTTCTTCCTTATTCTTTCGTATGACAAATAGACTTAGCCGTTGATTTCGAGATAACCGTTTTTGACCCCAACAGTTAGCCCCCAGCATGCAAGATGCGGGAGCGATTTTGTGTGCGGAAGATTTTGAAAATCGAAATTTTCGGCTAGGAATATTTTATTCCGAGAAACTCTACCACCTTTGATTTCTTATAAGTAGCACTCCATCCCCCTCTCATTTTTCACTCACTCTCCTCTTCTCAAATTTCAGAAATATGGCTTCCTCTCTAAATGAAAAGAAAGATTCCGATGTCGAAATGAGTGAAGCTAACCAAGCCTCGCCGGCGCAGGATGCTCCTGTCCTTACGCAGGCATTCGTTGAGGGGTTCAGTTCTTTTCAGGTCAAGATGGAGCGACGCCGTGCTGAGATGGAGTCTAGCGTGGCAGGCCCTAGTGCTACTTCTGTTGTGGTCTCGACTCTTGGATCCGATGTCGCTTTAGCTCCGGATCCCGCGGTTCCGGCTCTTGGACCCGACGTTACCCAGTCCCGAGCCCACAATTCCAGCCTCTGGATCCGATGTCCCTTTGCCTGCTGGAGAAATCGTCGTTCGGAGCAAGCATCCGATGTCCAGGCTCGTCCTGAGGGCTCCTTTGCGCCGATAGTGGTTTCGGAGGACGCGGTGGAAGTCATGCCTCCTCCTCCAGAAAAGAAGAGGGAGATCGTCTTGGGACTTCCCGCGTCCAACGCTGTTCCACCATCGAAGGGGACGTTCAAGAACTGGGTGCCGGATCAGCGAAGAGGAAAAGGTGCACTAAGAGTGAGGAAGGCGAGGTTTCGGTGAAACTATCGCAACATCGCTCCAAGGTATTTCGCGAAAACCCTTTTCTTTTGTTGACTCCTTGATTCTCACCTTCTCTCGTGTGATCAGTTTGTGTCGTTGATCGACGGGATGCTTGGCGATTGCGGACTGGAGGTCACACGTTTGTCCAAGGAGCTGGATTCGTCGCGGGAAACTTTGAAGCGTACCGAGGCTGTGCTTCAATCGATTGAGAGCACTCATGCTGCCCAGACGTTGACGCTTGAAGCTAGGATCAGCGATCTCGAGCGTGATCTGGGAAAGACTGTGAGCTCGCTGCTCAAGGCGAAGGAGGAGAAGAAGAGCAAGTCCTCGGAAGTTCGACGTCTTAAGAGGCGGATTCAGCGTTTTGAGGAGATGGGAGCTTACTGCGACGGAGCTCGCCGGCCCGTCATCCTCGGGTGCCCTGGTCCCGAGTTCGGAAATTCCAGAGTCCAGGACGCTGGAATTGTTGCGGATAAGGGCGGTGAGGAGGTCGGCGAGGGCGACGGCGAGGCTGTTCCTACTTCGGGTGAGTCGGAGAATGAAGGCGGTGTCCGGAGGACGCCTAGGTTGATCAATCCCTGAGGGGATTTTTATTTTTGATTTCGGCCGTTGGTTGGCCATCATGTATGATTTCGGGACTGGCCGTTGGTGGCTTTGAATCCCTGCCCTTTTTAGGGCGTTGTATTGAATTCGCGGTACGCGTTTAAAATATTTTGCGTTTAGAACTTCTGTTTATCGAAGTTAGAGGGGCAGGGTGTGAGTTGTCGTCTCATTCCTGCCTCCCTGACGATCACCGTATCCGTAGTTTGTACAAAGCGAGATTTTCCTGCGGTTTACGATTTACGCGAAAATTCGTGGAAACGTACAGACTTGAGTGAAGAGACAAGTTTTGGGATCTCGCGTCGTTGACGCTTTGCCTATGAGATGTTTAAGATACCAGCAAGGCTGGGTTTAGGGCAAGACCTAGGTTTACTCTCAGACTGAGGCTGTGCGATGACAAATCGGCTTTCGTTTTGCCTTGTTCGTGATTTTAACCTGATTCGTACCGTTTTAAAATCCGCGAAGTGGTATCGGCTTATATGATTTGTATGGGCACGAATCGAGCTACTTCCTTTACGAAGTGCTGAACCAAATTTGGATTTTTTGTATAGCGCGCTATGGGATCCTTGTCGGATGTAAAAGAGCCTACCCTTAGGTGGCTTGTCTGTTTAGGACGTTAGAGTTCGTTTGTTGTGATCAGCAACAACGATATGATGCCGTTTAGAAGGCGTATGAAGGTTTTAATCGAAAAACGAATGTTCAGGCACGAAGCGACGTCTCGCAGTGCTTTGAAGTTTGTTTTTCTTATGCCATAAAGGACTATGGGCTTTTAGAAATCGCGGAATGTTTCCGGGCGATAGTTTATGATTTATTTGGTGGATACTGGATCCATTGTTGAGGCCGTTAGGCGAATTGATTTGCGAAAAGTTTCGAAAGTTCAGTTTTTTCGAAAATTGTGGGAGCGAGCGGGTGTACGCACCCCACTCCCCCCTTTAAATCGGGGGGATAGCTGAACCCACCGGTTGGCGAGTTGCCTACGTACCTCTTTCGAGGATCAAGCCATCTCGTAGTTCTGTTGTCCACGTTTACGATCTAGTGGTAGTATTTCTTGAGATGCATCGCATTCCAAGTTCTCGGGATTTTTACGTCTTGCATGTTCGCGATTTGATACGAACCTGGTCGGACGACTTTTATGATTTTGTATGGTCCTTCCCAGTTTGCTCCCAGTTTTCCTGCGTTTCGTTCGGCAGTGTTTTGGAAGACTTTTCGCAAGACCAGATCACCCTCTTTGAATCTTCGATGACGCACGTTCGCGTTGTAGTATTTTGCGGCGGCCTGCTGGTAATTTTGAATTCGGATGAGGGCTTGGTCGCGACGTTCGTTGACGAGGTCAAGATTATCCAGCAGCATGGCATTGTTCAGGTCTTCCCGTTCGGGAAGAAATCTCCCCGTACGCCGGGGAATTCTACTTCCGCCGGAATCATGCATTCTGCTCCGTAAACGAGAGCGATGGAGTTTCCCCCGTTGCTCGTCTTGGAGTGGTTCGATGAGACCAAAGGACCCCTTCGAGTTCTTCTGCCCATCGTCCCTTTTTGGCTTCCAAGCGTTTTTTCAATCCGTCTAGGACGGTTTTGTTTATGGTTTCAGCCTGTCCGTTGCACTGCGGGTATCTGGGAGTAGACTTGTTAAGTCGTATTTTCCATTTTTCGCAGAATGCCTCGAATCGAGTGGAAATAAACTGAGACCCGTTGTCCGTTACGATTTCGTATGGGACACCGTGTCTGGTTATGATGTTTTTCCAGACGAAGTTCTCGACTTGCACGTCTTTGATACTTGCGTAGGATTCTGCTTCCACCCATTTCGAAAAGAAATCTGTGAGGACCAGCAGGAAACGTTTTTGTTTTGATTTGTGCAGCGGTCCGACGATGTCCATCGACCATCGCATGAAAGGGTACGGAGATGAGATAGAAGAGAGGATTTCAGCGGGCTGATGAATTGTCGGGGCGTGCCGCTGACACTTCTCGCATTTCCGAGCGAACTTCTCGCAATCCTTTATCATAGTTGGCCAGTAGAATCCGTGGCGTTTTATTTTTGTTGCGAGAGACCTTCCGCCGGAGTGGTTTCCGCACGATCCGGAATGAACCTCTTCCATGATTTTTCTCGCCTTTTCTCCTTCCGCGCAAGTCATGAGAGGTCCGGAGAATCGCCATTTGTAGATTTCGCCTTCCACGGTTACGTATCGTGCTGCCTGGATTTTTATTTTCCGGGCTGCCCATTTCTCCGCGGGTAGGGTACCATCTACGATGTAGGCTTTGATAGGTTCTAACCAGGGAGTGTCGCAGCCATAGTCTGTTTGGTCTGCGTCGTCTTCCGGTTGATCTTCGTTTTCTTCCGCGCCTTCGATCTGTGTTCTGATCAGGTTGGCGATTACCGGCGGTCCGATGCTTGGATGCTCTATGAATTCGACGGGAATTATTCTCTTAAGCCCTGGATCCGAGCTTGAGGCGAGAGCGGCTAAAGCGTCAGCTTGGACGTTTTCCGAGCGTGGAATCCTGGTTAGCGCAAATTGCTGAAAATCGTGGGCCAAGTCTTGGACGACCTTCAGATATGCGTTCATCCTTTCATCCCTTGCTTCGTATTCTCCGCTGAACTGGTTTGCGACTAACTGAGAGTCGCAGTAAGCGTGAATGTTTCGAATCTTCAGCCCCTGGGCCAGTCGTAGGCCCGCAATTAGCGCCTCATATTCTGCTTCGTTGTTCGATGCATGAAAATCCAAGCGGAATGATTGCTCGAGGATTTCTCCTGTCGGCGAAGTGAGTCGGATCCCGATTCCAGATCCTTGCTTGGTCGAAGATCCATCGACATGGAGATCCCATGTTGACCCAGGATCCTCGTTAGTTAAGTCCGTCGTGGGTAATTCTACCAAGAAGTCCGCGAGTACCTGCGATTTCGTGCAGGTTTTTGGACGATATTCGATATCGTACTCGCTTAGTTCAATCGCCCACTTCGCGAGTCTACCAGACTGGCTTGGACTGTGTAGAATCGTCCGTAACGGAAAAGTGGTAAGCACCACGATGGTATGAGATTGGAAATACGGCCTAAGTTTTCTTGCCGAAGTTATGACAGCGAGTGCCAATTTTTCCATTAGCGGATACCGAGTTTCGGCATCTAGTAATGTTTTACTAATGTAGAAGACCGGTTTCTGTTCTCCGAATTCTTCTTGAATCAGGACGCCACTGACTGCTGATGCGGATACTGCGATGTAGAGGAACAAAGGCTCTCCGACTACGGGTTTTGCGAGGATAGGAGGGGTGGCCAGATACTGCTTCAGCTGTTGGAAAGCTTTCTCGCAATCCTCTGACCACTCGAACTTTTTGTTCCCCTTTAAGGTTTCGTAGAAAGGGAGACACTTATCCGTGGAGCGCGAGATGAATCGGTTTAAGGCCGCGACTCGTCCGGTCAGCCTCTGGACTTCCCGCTTGGTTCTCGGGGAGGCCATTTCTATCAGTGCGTTGATTTGTTTCGGATTGGCCTCTATTCCGCGGAATGTTACGAGGTAACCGAGAAATTCTCCCGACGCCACGGCGAATCTGCATTTTGCTGGATTGAGTTTCATGTTGTGCTGGTTCAATCTCTCAAAGCATTCCTCCAGGTGGACTACGTGGTCGCGTTCGTCAAGAGATTTTACCAACATATCGTCGATATACACCTCCATGGTTTTTCCGAGTTGCTCGGCAAACATCCGATTGACGAGTCGCTGATACGTGGCGCCGGCGTTCTTAAGACCGAAAGGCATTACTTTGTAGCAATAGGTTCCTCGGTCGGTAATGAATGCTGTCTTCTCGCGTCTTCGGGATTCATCATGATTTGATTGTAACCGGAGAACGCGTCCATGAACGATAGGAGTTTGTTTCCTGCGGTTGCCTCGACCAGACGGTCGATGTGCGGAAGCGGAAAACAATCCTTCGGGCACGCTTTGTTGAGATCGGTAAAGTCGACGCACACTCGCCATTTCCCGTTCTTCTTCTTGACGACGACGGGATTGGCGAGCCAGTCGGGATATCTTACTTCTGTTATTGACCCAACTTTGAGGAGTCTTTCGACTTCCTCATTAACCGCAGTCGCCCGTTCGGGGCCTAGCTTTCGCCTCTTTTGTTTTACGGGTTTATGAGTTGGATCGATGTTGAGTTCGTGACATGTTATGTTAATGTCGATTCCCGGCATATCTTCCGCAGCCCAAGCGAACGTGTTAAGGTTCTTCTTGAGACACGCGATGAGTTCTGCTTTCAACGGATCGCGGAGATTGGCTCCAATCTCCACGCACCGCTCTGGGTTAGTCTCGTCGAGGCAGACCGAAATTACCGGTTCGCAAGTGGGCTCACGTTTCCCTTCTAGGACCTCAGCTCTTTGCGATTGCCAGAAGATTTCTGGAGGGTCCTGCGATGCTGGTTCGTGGGTTGCTTGCTTTTTTGGTTTAATTTCGGGCTCGGAGTTTTTCTGTTTTAACCCAGTGGCCAAGCAGACTTGCGGCGCTTTACGATCTCCTTGTATTGTTTCCACTCCAGAGAGGGTCGGAAATTTGAGGCACAGATGGAAAGTCGAGGGGATCGCTCGCATGGAATTTAACCACGGAGTCCCGACGATCGCGTTATATGCTGCTGGACCGTCGACTACCAAAAATTCCACCGTCTTCGTGACGCTCCCGGCTCTGACCGAGAGATCGACCGAGCCGAGGGTCATCGTGATGTTTCCTGAGAGTCCGATTATCGGATTGGGATCGTCCGTGATAGCGTTTAGGTCGATTCCCATCCTCTCGAGGGTGTTTTTATATATAATATTTGTCGAGCATCCGGTGTCGACCAATATTCTCGCTACGTCGATGTCCTGGATCGTTAGTCTGATAACGAGGAGTTCGTCGTGAGGTTTGGCTTGACCAGCCGTTGCTCTATCCCCGAATGACACGATGTTGCGGACAGGTGATGTGGCCATGCTGTTGTTATCAATCGTAGGTTTTTGAGTAAGAGAATCCGACCCCCCTCCTTCTAGCGCCAAACTGTGGGAACCGAAATTCGCACTGTCGATTTTAGTTAAGTTAATCGAAGGAAAACTAAGTAAACCTAGTTTTCCCTGAAGGCTCGGATTCTCTGCGATAACCAAACGAAATTGATAATAAAGCAACGTAGCGGAAAAATTGCACTAAGGCGTTTTATTGAATAGATGGTACAATATTCTTCCGAAAAAGGGAAGTAGAGAAACGCTGAAGCAAAAAACGACGGAAATAAAGGAGACAAAACGTTCTAAGCTTTGCTCCGCTAGTCTAACTCCTAAGTCCTAAGCTAGCAGGAATTCTCTAAGTCCCTAAGTTTCGGATTTGCTCTCTCTCTGAGATTTTTTGCTCTGCCTTTCTTCCTCTCCCAAAGCTCCTTTATATACTCCTTCTTATGACGGTCTATTCTCCTTCTGGGCCGCAAGGCGGGCTTCTTTCCATTTTCGTCGGCTTTCATCGGGAAACTTGACATTTATCTTCGGGAAACTTGACATTTATCCTTCCGGAAATTTAGCATTTATCTTGCTATGCAAAGATAAACGTAAATCGTCGTATCTATCTCAGATAATCGTAAACGGACTGTCCGATCGTGTTTGGTCCCTTTCGGGCCGTTTCCAGGACTTCCGTGGTTTTCTACGATTTCTTCGGAAGTTCTTCATTCGTTCGTAGAGTTGAGACGAGTGGTGTCTTAAGATAACCATCGCTGTTTCGTACGAAGAATTTAAGATCTTCCTTCCTGTCGATATCTTACGAGTTTCCGAAGTTTCCCGACGGTCCTAGATTGGAGTAAGAACCGGAGTTTCGTACGCGGAATCTCAATGATTCGTCCTGCGAGGACTTGGGAAAGACTCGAAATACAGACTTCCGATGGCCGGGGACTGTGATTCGTGTACGAAGATTGTTATCCGAAGACCCGAGCCAGCACGGGGCTAGCCGCCCGGCGACCACGGCCAGCACGGGCGCTAGCCGCCGGCGCCACGGCCAGCACGGGCGCTAGCCGCCGGCGGCCACGGCCAGCAGGGCTAGCCGCCCGGCGGCCACGGCCAGCACGGGCGCTAGCCGCCGGCGGCCACGGCCAGCACGGGGCTAGCCGCCTGGCGGCCACGGCCAGCACGGGCGCTAGCCGCCGGCGGCCACGGCCAGCACGGGGCTAGCCGCCCGGCGGCCACGCCCAGCACGGGCGCTAGCCGCCGCCGGCCACGGCCAGCACGGGGGCTAGCCGCCCGGCGGCTACGGACCAGCACGTGCGTCTTGACGAGGGCTTCGATTTGATATGTTGATCGTTTTCTGGGTCCTCACGGTTTGGAGAACGGGCTCTTTGAAGTTTCAAGGCGGATTCCTTGTCGTCCGGCCTATCCAAACTTAGATCGCTTCCCGTTTCTTCCTTATACTTTCGTATGACAAATAGACTTAGCCGTTGATTTCGAGATAACCGTTTTTGACCCCAACAGTAGTTCCACCATTGCTGTTGATGAAGCACAACTCCTCTTGCCCTTCCAAACCATCTACTTCATTCACCTTAGGAGGTGCTTTTTGACTAGGACCACCCACAAAGTTCATTTGCTCTTGCATAGCTTGGGTGGAGAGAATCAAGTCCAACTTGTTCTTGCAAAGACTTGAGCTCTCTCTTAGTCTGCTGATCATCACCTCTGTTGGCTCTATCATGCTCCTCACTATAAACTGAGTCACTCTTAGCCATGTTCTCCACCAGCTCTTCTTCTTCCTCCTCAGTCCTGCCCAAGAAGAAACCATTGCTAGCAGTATCAAGCCTGTTTCTGCACTGTGGTATAGCTCCCCTGTAGAAGGTACTCAACAAGCTCTCTTTGGAGAAGCCATGGTGTGGGCAATGAGCTTGGTAGCCTTTGAACCTCTCCCATGCTTCACTGAAACTTTCTAAGTTCCTCTGCTGAAACCCAGAGATCTCATTCCTGATCTTAGCTGTCCTGGAGATGGAGAAGAACTTGTCTAGAAAGGCTTCCTTGCACTCATCCCAAGTAGTGATAGAGTCGCTTGGGATAGACTTCTCTCACTGTCTTGCCTTGTCTCCCAGAGAGAAAGGGAAGAGCCTGAGCTTCAAAGCATCTTCTGACACTCCATTGGTCTTGGACAAACCACAGTAGCTATCAAACTTGTCCAAGTGGTCAAAAGGATCTTCAGTAGCAAGACCATGATACTTGTTGTTCTCAATGGTGTTGAGCAGTCCTGACTTGATCTCAAAGTTGTTGTTCTCCACAGCAGGTGCTCTGATTCCCAACCTATGACCATTGATGTGAGGTTGATCATAGGCCCCGATGGCTCTAGCTTGGAGTGGAGGGTGTTGTGGCTGGCGCTGAGGTCTAAGGTTGGCAGCTCCTTGACCCATACCAGCTTGAGCAGCTTCTTGTTGAGGTAGGTTCTCCATATCAAACCCCAATCTCTGCAAGTGAACCTGTTGCTCTTCTTCTCTTCTCTTTCTTACTAACTCTCTCTCAAGTGCAGCTATGTCTTCAACTCTTGGAACAAGGTTTCATGAACCTCTGCTCCTCAAGTTCATACACCTGAAATGCACCAAGCTTTGGAGGGAGAGAATCAATATCACAAACAACAATAATAAAAATGACTTAGTCTCAAGCAAGTGACCAAATTCAATGTCAAAATCAAACTAGGATTGGCAACGGCGCCAATTTGATAAGAGGACTTTTCAAGGGTTCAATTATGCAAATCAAAGTAGTACTTCAGATGTCAATCCATTCCTAGTTCACTTTAAAGCAATGAGAATACAAGTCTATACTTAATCTAAGTCTAATGATTGAGTGAATGGTTTTTATGCTAAGAACAATACTAAAAGCAATAAAGATAGAAAATTTCTTTGATTATGAGAAGAAGAACTCATGGGATAAGGGATTTAGACCTTGGGTGATCAAACTTAATCTAAAGGTGTCAGATTTCAATCAATCTATTTACCTTAGACCTAGACACAAGAGTAAACAAAACTTTATCTCTAGATGAATGCTCATTCACTTCAAAACTCAAGCATCAAATCTCTTTGGTTGAATGTTTAGGAAGCAATCATTAATGACAAGTCTAATAGCCATCTTAACACCTCTAACAACAAATCTCTTTGGTAGAGTATGTTAAAAGCTTAGGAGAGTTGGTTCTCTCCCTTGCACCAAGCTTTGCAGGGAGAGAATCAATATCACAAACAGCAATAATAAAAATGACTTAGTCTCAAGCAAGTGACCAAATCTCAATGTCAAAATCAAACTAGGATTGGCAACGGCGCCAATTTGATAAGAGGACTTTTCAAGGGTCTAATTATGCAAATCAAAGTAGTACTTCAGATGTCAATCCATTCCTAGTTCACTTTAAAGCAAAGAGAATACAAGTCTATACTTAATCTAAGTCTAATGATTGAGTGAATGGTTTTTATGCTAAGAACAATACTAAAAAGCAATAAAGATAGAAACTTTCTTTGATTATGAGAAGAAGAACTCATGGGATAAGGGATTTAGACCTTGGGTGATCAAAACTTAATCTAAAGGTGTCAGATTTCAATCAATCTATCTACCTTAGACCTAGACACAAGAGTAATCAAACTCTATCTCTAGATGAATGCTCATTCACTTCCAAAACTCAAGCATCAAATCTCTTTGGTTGAATGTTTAGGAAGCAATCATTAATGACAAGTCTAATAGCCATCTTAACACCTCTAACAACAAATCTCTTTGGTAGAGTATGTTAAAAGCTTAGGAGAGTTGGTTCAGACATTTCATCGAACACCTTGTGGGTGGGAAATGTCTAGAACTCAACTTTAGAGAGACCAGCTCTAAAGAAGCATTTAAAACACTTTACTAGCAAGGAATAAGAAGGATCTACACCTAAACACCTTAGATCAAGCCTAATCACCCTTAATCTCCCTAACCCATGAATCCAAAAGTGGATCTACTCACTAATCACCATGATTACTCTTGAACCCATGAGGTTTCCAAGCTTAATCATGTTTAAGAAAGATGAATAAGAAATTATAAACACTCAAGAACACAAGAAGATGATGATTTGATTCAACGTAAGAACTTTCACCAAAAGGTTTTGTGTTTCTTAGAGAGAAAATAAGATAATCTCTCCAAAATTAAGATTACAAAGTATTTATACTTAGGTTTAGGGTAAAGAAAGATACATAGGATAAAAGACTAGAGTGCCCCTTGGATAAGGCTAATTAAAACCTCAAAATAGTGCTTAAAATGACCCAAGGTCGAATTGGGTCGAACCAGACCGGGTTTGAGAAAACCAGCCTTGACCACTCTCTCACCCAAGCTGCCTCACGCCCGGGTTGCGCATTCCGGTCATGCACTCCGGTCTGAGCCTGCACGCCCGGGTTACTCTCCCCGGTCCAGCCATTCCGGTCTGAACCTGCACGCCCGGGTTCTGGTTCACGGTCCAAGCTTCCCGGTCCTGATCTCCACGCCCGGGTTCATCATCCCGGTCGAGGCAATCCGGTCCAGTCGTGTCTAAAAGAGTACTTGCTTAGGTGAACATCATTCTTCATCTCCTTTGGATTTTTAAGCTCTCAAACACTTCATATCATCTCATAGTATGCTCCAACACCTGAAAGGGACATATGTATGCAATATGGATCCTAACGACACTAAGCTCTAAGCTATATGATCAAAATGCACAAGATATGAAGGCTAAAACATGTAAATATGCAAGATATCAACTCCCCCACACTAGTCCTTTACTTGTCCTCAAGTAAACTTTCAAGAACCAAGGAGGAGAGGTTTGAAAACAGGGATTTCATAACCAAGAATTTGCTCTTCTTAGCTCTCATCCTAACAACCTTGCATAATCATAACAACTAGCTAGAGCAAAACTTCCATTCTTCTCTAACTTCTCTAGGCATATTCAACTCTTTTGATCTCTACACTCATCATCATGATTCCACAAACCCAAATCCAACAAATCTATAACAGTCATTAAGCAAACTCAATAGAAAATCTTGCATATGATCAAAAGGTCCAAGTCATTTGGTTTGGTGAGAAAATGCTTATGTTCAATGATGAAATAGGAAGTTCAAAACAATCTTTAAAGGTGATTTACTCTCAAAACAAAGTAGCTTTGGTAATGCACATAATATATCTAAGAAAGGGAATCAATTCATGCATACAATGCTCAATCTCCATTATCCTACCCTTTCCCACATACATATAAACTCAAATTTAAACTTTAAGTGCCAAAACCCAACTCTCATCACTCACCAAAGATTTCTCAAAGAACTTAAAACACTTTCTATTATAGAACTCTTTTCTTTTATGAAGTCAATCAAGGGATTTTTATACTTTTGAACACTTCTTAGCCTTTCCTAAACTTTGCTAGCCCCTTTTTCATTCATTTCTTTCTTTTTTTTTTATTTGCTTTCTTTTTTTTTATTTGGGGGCCAAAACATTTAATACAAGAGTCAAAGATCTTATCTAACTATCCCTTGAGACTTAGATTTAACTTTAGAGTTCTAAAAGTCTAAACTTTTCTTTCTTAACCAAATAATACTCCCAAAATAAGCTTCACAACACTCACCACCCTATCCTAAATGCTAGACAAAAGAGTGTCTAATCTAGCTAGAATGGAGACTAGGCATTGTCGTTCCCAATGCTCTCAACATTATGCGCATGCAAAGCTTTCTAAAAAGACCTCACTCAACACCTTTATTTTTGTCGTAGGATTTAGCTCCTGGGAGTTTGAATTTCGGGGAATACCTTTATTTTTGTCGTTGTTCTACGTATTTTGGCTTTTGAGAACCAGAAAGTTGTGAGAATTTGGGTAGCTACCGTTTCAGGGTAGTTACCTTCGGTTTGCTCTTTTGGCTTGCTGTCTATCTCAGCTTTAGTAGCTATGTCGATACTTGGCTTTTCGATTCCTTCCACAGGTATGATCCGTTTTATGAGGGGGTCTGATGTGGAGGCTAAAGCAGCCAGCGCATCTGCTGAGGAGTTCTCTCCTCGTGGGATCCTTGTTAGCTCGAACTTGTCGAACTGCCTAGTGAGGTTCTGGACGACTTCGAGATATGCCCCCATTCTTTCGTCCCTCGTTTCATATTCTCCGTGAAACTGGCTAGCTACTAGCTGCGAATCACTATAAGCGTTTAGCTCCCGAATTCCGAGGCTTAGAGCGAGTTTCAACCCTGCGATTAGTGCTTCATATTCAGCCTCGTTGTTTGAGGCGCTGAATCCGAGCCTATAGGACTGCTCGATGGTTTCTCCAGCTGAAGAAGTCAGCCTTAGCCCAACACCGAAGCCTTGTTTTGATGAGGCTCCGTCGACATACAGGCTCCACTTTGGAGCTTCCATTTCTGAGTCTAATTGCTCGGATGCTAGCTCGATGATAAAATCGGCAAGGACCTGAGCCTTTGCTGCTGCTCGAGGTCTGTACTCGATGTCGTATTCACTGAGCTCTAAGGCCCATTTAGCCAATCGCCCTGACTGGTTGGGGCTGTGCAATATCATTCGTAATGGTTGCAAAGTCATTACGATGATCGAGTGCGATTGGAAGTAAGGTCGTAATTTCCTGCCAGCTGTTACGACCGATAGCGCTAATTTTTCCATGGTAGGGTACCTTGTTTCGGCGTCTATCAGACTCTTGCTAGTGTAATAGACGGGTCTTTGTTCGTTTTGTTCCTCTCGTACCAGCACGCCGCTAACTGCAGCAGTTGATACGGCGAGGTACAGATACAGTGGCTCTCCTACTATAGGTTTGGACAGGATCGGAGGTTCGGAGAGGTAAGCTTTCAATTGCTTGAAGGATTCCTCACATTTCTCGTCCCATAAGAACTTCTTATTATTTTTTAGAAGTTTGTGAAATGAGAGGCACTTATCGGTGGACGTGGATATGAATCGATTTAATGCTGCGATTCGTCCAGTCAATCTATGTACCTCTCTGGTTGTCTTAGGTGACGGCATTTCCAGGAAGGTTGCTATCTGCTGCGGGTTGGCTTCAATGCCTCTTTCGGTTACGAGGTAGCCGAGGAACTCGCCTGAAGGTACCCCGAAAGTACATTTAGTGGGATTGAGCTTCATATCGTACTTGTTGAGGATATCAAAGCATTCCCTTAAGTGGGAGATATGGTCTTCTCCAGCTAAGGATTTGACTAGCATATCGTCAATATAGACCTCCATGGTTTTTCCGAGTTGCCCAGCAAACATCTTATTTACTAGCCTCTGATAGGTAGCTCCTGCATTCTTTAACCCGAATGGCATAACCTTGTAACAATAGGTTCCTCGTTCGGTTATGAATGCAGTTTTTTCTTGATCCTCAGGGTCCATCATGATTTGGTCGTTTATGTATCAGATCTTTAGCCTGAGGAGGCTTTTAAACCTTGACTTGTTTTAGGGTCTTCGGAACCCTTGCTAGCCCTGAATTTCTCGATGTAGACTCGTAACGAGTCTCCCATTCCTTGTCTGACCTTCCAAAGATCAGCCTCTGAGGCTTGCTTCAGGATATGGGTCGAGTACTGCTTCATGAAGGCATTAGTTAACTGATCGAAGGTGTCTATCGAGGCTGGTTCAAGACCAGAGAACCACTCGAGGGCTGTTCCAACCAAGTTTTCGGCGAATGTCCTGCAGTACCCTGCTTCACATTCTTCATTCGTAACATGGGCTTTTACGATAGCTAACCGGAAAGCTCTCAAGTAGGCCTTCGGCTCGGAGGTCTCATCGTCTTCGGGGATTCTAATTTTTCGGGTATCTCTTATGTAAGAGCTGGCAATTCTGTCAGTGAATGGAGTCCCACGGGTCTCTTCAATCAAGCTCTCGATTTCGGGAGCTGAACTTGTTGCCTTATGAACTTGAGCATTCAACTTTTGGAGGGTTGCGTGAGTTTGCTCCACATATCTGCGAATAGCGTCAGGTCCCTCTAGAGGAAGGACATTTGGGTCGTTATTAGGTATCTGACGGGTAGGTTCCTGACGGAATCGTGTTGGTTCATCTTCCCATGCAGTTAGTGGGCTAAGTCGCTCACCAGCTCTTGGGTTATCGGTGTCTGCCCTTTGATATATGTCCATATTCGGGGTTCAGCTTCTGGTTTGATAAACAGAAGCTGATGTTCTGCCCCCGGATGGGAGGGATACTCCTGCTCTGGACCTAAAAATAGGTGGCGGAGGCGGCAAGCGAGTGCTCCGGTCAGCGATCTGACTGGGCGTGGAGCTGGTTGTCGCTACGTTACTTCCCATAGCACTAGTGATGGGTGGGTTAAACACGGAGCTGTACCAGCATGAGGTGTCTGGAAAGCAGATCCCCGTCCTTCCGGAACAGTGCTATCAGGAGAAAAAATCTAAACGTCCTCCGGGGAACGAGGGATCGGTCAATCGATCTCGGAAAGTGACCCCCGGACCTTGACATTGCGGTGGTTGAGTTGTTGCGTTTAGAGATCTAGTTATCTCTTCGAATTGTTGCTGCTGAACAGCTAGCTAATGCATTGTACGCTCATTCTCTTGAGCTTTGTCTACTAACTGCATCATCATCTGACGAATCTCAGAAAGCTGAGCCTCCGTTTGATTCGGAGCGGTTTGCTGCTGAGGATTCTCGGTGACTGGAAGCCCGGAGTTGGTTCCACCCGAGGATCTTGGGTTAGTCACTCTAGCGGCAGTCTGACTCGTTCGAGCGCTAGCCGAAGGCTGTTGCCCAGATCGGTGATCGCCACGTCGAGACTCCGGAGATACGAGACTAGAGCCTCCATCGTTCGGTGAGCCATCGCTCTGAATCGGGAGGTTAGGGTCAGACGGTTTCGTTGTCTGATCGGTAGGATTCATCCTCAAGTTAGAGTAAGGGATTCGATTGTTTCTTCCCCACAGACGGCGCCAATTGTGAGGGACTAAATTCACTACATGGTTTTTAGATCAGGTTGAGGTTAAAAGGAAAGATAACGTGGGCTGAATCCCGTAAGAACTTGTAGAATAAATGATGATTTTATTGATGATTTTGGTAAAGAATGGGTTACAAAGAATGTATATCAAAATGATTACAAAGATGGTAAATATTTTAGAGATTGAGTGTATGATCGTAGGAATGCATAATGATTGAATGAATCCCTTTCTCTTGATTGACTTCCTCTTTAAATAGCCTCAGGCTCCATTTGATCGTCACCAACTGGTTCCCGAGATCTCTTCCGCGATATGACGGATTTGTAACAGCTCCCCTTTGACCGGGTCCTGTGCCTACTTATACGTCCACGAGCTGCCTCCTTTCCGTGACCTCTCTAGTGAACACCTTTAGCTTACAGCCTCCAGCTCTAGCTTAGCTGCCTTTAAGGATTGAATTTATGATGGGCCTATCGCGGCCCGTTATCATTTCTTGTTCGCCGTTAGCTATCGGGCCATATTCGGGCCCAACAGATCTTAGGGTCTGATGATAGTAATGCCCTTGGTATCGCACTACTCCGGGTTTCAGAGGAATCAGGGCCTGAGTCCTATTGCCATATTGATAGCCTAGGGGCTTAGACCTCGTCGAATCAATTCAGTATCTCCAGAATGCAAGGACGTCTAGGTAGACGCTTAGATTCGTGGGAAGGGACGGACCCTTGGAAGAGCTGAAACCTTGTAAGGGTCGGACCCTTGTAAGGGTTGACCCCTTGGAAGGATATCAGTGTCTAGGACCTGGATCCTGTTAGTAAGCTGATTGAGCCCTGAAATAATTAGAGAAGAGTTAGACCTTGTAATCCATTATTAAAAAACCTGAGTTTTAGTTTTGGAATGAAAGATCCTTGTTTAGAACCCTAGAGTTCTAGCTTGGTTTGAACCTTGGGTTCTTGAGCCATAGAACCCGGAAGTTCTTAAGGACTTGAACCCTGAGGTTCCTTACCTAGGCCCGAAGGCCGTTTTATTAAACACGAAGGTCTGCTTATTGAACCCTGAGGTTTCTGAGTGTTGGGGTTTAATCTTTAGATCCTAGGACCGTGATTAAACCCGATGGATACCTCGAACCTGGAGGTTGATGTCATTGAACCCTGAGGTCCTTGGCAAACCTGAAGGTTGGTATTTAGATTCAAAGATCCTTGAACCCTGAGGTTCTTATTAGATCCAAAGATCAGTTAGACCCGAAGATCCTTGATCAACCCTTAGGTGATCTTGAATCCAGAGATTCCTTACAGACCCGGAGGCTGTATTGAATCCTGAGGTTCTTTTATAGACCCTGAGGCCGTACTGAACCCGGAGGTTGTTATATAGACCCTAAGGCCGTACTGAACCCGGAGGTTCGTCATAGACACCGAGGCCGTATGCGTTATGGGAGGTTTGTGATTGTATTCTGCTCCCCATGGGGGAACCACTACCGATCTGTTATTGAGAAACCGCACTCTGCCACCCGGAGGTATAGGCCACTCTCATGAATATCAATGCTGCACTCTACCTTTCTGCAGAAAAGGTCACGCTCAGACTTACTGTGGTCTAGCATGGGCCTGCCCCGCTGAGCGACTTCACACCAGCACACTACTTTCCACGTCTGGATAAGTATTAAATTTTGGTGCTAACCGGTTTTTTCGCACATTTGCTCCCTGAATATCAGTCATCAGCATCTGATTACAGTACTTTGCAGTGTACGTCATGCCCCTCGCATGTATTTAACTCGTAGCGTCTTTAATGCAGGATTTGGGTAGCACTAGTACGGTGGTCCACACGTAACTTTTGGTGTTATAGCCTTTACGCAGGGCCCGAGGTGCAGACAATGTAATAAGGTTGATCAGACATGTTCCTTATATGTTGTACACCCATGTGAGTAGTCTCACTACTAAGATCTAAGGTCCCTTAGGGCCTGACCTAGCTAGTATGCCCCTTTAAGTACATTGGAGTTCCTACAACCCCTTTAGCCGTAACTAATAATGTATTTTATAAGCTTAGTCCGGAGACATTATCGCATACATAGGAGTAGGAAACCAGTGTACTTAAATATATCATAATAATAGTAGTAGTATATAAAGTTTGATCCGGGGACCTGACTTTAGAAGTAATAGAATTTGAGGTGCAAGGCGTTTCAACAGTTGGGTTGGACCTTACCGTCGCTGTCTTCCAGCTTATAGGCTCCTGCCCCTTGCACCTCTATTACCTTATAGGGACCCTCCCATCCAGGAGCGAGTTTTCCGGCTGATTTGTCCCTTGTATGGTCACAAACTCGCCTTAGGACCCAGTCCCCTTTCTGGAAGGTTCTGGATCTGACCTTCTTGTTGTAGCTCTTGGCTACTTTCAACTGGTAGGATGTGTTTCTAAGGCGGGCCGCCTCTCTCTTTTCATCGAGTAGGTCTAAACTCGGGGACATTAGCTCGTTGTTCTTCTCCTGAGAGAGGAATTCAGAGACCGTGGTTCTTACGTGCACCTCCGTGGGTATTACCGCTTCAGCACCATAGACAAGTGAGAAGGGAGTCTCCTGAGTGGCCGTCTTCGGAGTGGTCCGATAGGCCCAGAGTACTCCGTGCAGCTCTTCTGCCCATCGCCCATGGGCGTCTTCTAGGCGCTTCTTGAGCATATTCACCACCGTCTTGTTAGTGGATTCGGCTTTACCGTTTGATAGGGGATGTCGTGGTGCTGAATAGGAGAGTTTGATATTCCACTCGTTGCAGAACTTTCGAAAGTTGTAGCTCGAAAACTGGGGTCCGTTGTCTGTGACGATCTCATGAGGGGTTCCGAAGCGTGTGATCACGTGGGTCCATAGGAATTTCGTAATCTGGAGATCCGTTATCTTGGCTAGTGCTTCAACCTCCACCCACTTTGTGAAGTAATCGGTCACGACTAGGATGAAGATCTTTTGCCCTGGTGCCATAAGAAATTTCCCTACGATGTCCATGCCCCACTTTCGGAAGGGCCAAGGAGAGCTTAGAGATCTGAGGTTCTCCGGTGGAAGACTGGAGACTGGCGCATGCTTCTGGCATTGGCTATAGAGTTTAGCTTGTTTGAGGGAGTCCCTCGCCATGGTTCGCTAGTAGTACCCAGCCCTTCTGGCTCTGAGTACCAAGCTTCGACCACTTGAATGAGAACCGCACTCTCCCTCGTGGATTTCTTCTAGTATCCTGGCGGCTTCCCTAGGGGTAACACATCAAAGATAAGGCCCTGAAAAGGATTTTCGGTATAGTTTCCCATCAGAAAAGCAGTACCTAATGGCTTGCCTCCTTATCTTCCGACTTTCATCTCGATCTGCAGGCAAGGTGTCGTATCTCAGATATCTGATGATAGGAGTCATCCAGGTCTGCAGGCAAGGTGTCGTATCTCACACCTTCAACAAGCATTCAGAACTCTCAGGAGGTATAACATGAAGCTGAACCCTCGAAGTGCTCATTCGGAGTAAGCTCTGGGAAGTTCCTGGGGTATATAGTCACCCACAGAGGCATCGAAGCAAACCCAGAGCAGGTAAGAGAAATCCAAGTGATACCTTCCCCTCGTAATGTCAAGGAGGTTCAGAGACTGACAGGAAGGATGGCCGCCATGAGTAGGTTCATCTCCAGACTGTCCGACAAGTCGCATGCCTTCTTCGAAACCTTGAAGGATCCCAAGGACTTCCAATGGACCGATAAATGTGAGCAAGCCCTATCCTATCTCAAGGACTATCTCACTACTCCACCTCTCCTCTCAAAACCCTTGGAAGAAGAAGTCATGTTGCTCTATTTGGAAGTATCAGAGCATGCAGTCAGTGCGGTCATGGTAAGAGAGGAAGGAAGGAAACAGCATCCTATCTACTACGTGAGCAAATCGCTGTTAGACGCGGGGACCCACTATAGTCACCTTGAAAAGCTAGCCCTCGCTTTAGCTATCTGAGGTACGACACCTTTCCTGAAGATCGAGACGAAAGTCGGAAGATAAGGTGCCAAGCTGCCAGGTACTGCTTTTCTGAGGGGAAACTATACCGAAGATCCTTTTCAGGACCCTATCTACGATGTCTTACTCCTAGAGAAGCCGCTAGGATACTAGAAGAGCTTCACGAGGGAGAGTGTTGTTCCCATTCTAGTGGTTGGAGCTTGGTGCTCAGAGCCAGAAGGGCTGGGTACTACTGGCCAACCATGGCGAGGGACTCCCTCAAGCAAGCCAAACTCTGTAGCCAATGTCAGAAGCACGCGCAAGTCTCCAATCTTCCACCAGAGAAACTCAAATCTCTAAGTTCTCCTTGGCCCTTCCGAAAGTGGGGCATGGACATCGTGGGAAAATTCCCTATGGCACCGGGGCGAAAGATCTTCCTCCTAGTCGTGACCGATTACTTCACGAAGTGGGTAGAAGATGAAGCACTAGCCAAGATAACGGATCACCAGATCAGGAAATTCCTATGGACCAACGTGATCACACGCTTTGGAACTCCCCGTGAGATCGTCACAGACAACGGACCCTAGTTCACGAGCTACAACTTCCAAAAGTTCTGCAAGGATTGGAACATCAAGCTTTCCTATTCAGCACCACGACATCCCCTATCTAACGGTCAAGCCGAATCCACTAATAAGACAGTGGTGAATAGGCTCAAGAAGCGCCTAGAAGACGCCCATGGACGATGGGCAGAAGAGCTCCATGGAGTACTCCGGGCCTATCAGACAACCCCGAAGACGGCTACCTAGGAGACTCCCTTCTCGCTTGTCTATGGTGCTGAAGCGGTGATATCCACGGAGGTGCACGTAAGGACCACGGTCTCTGAATACCTCTCCCAAGAGGAGAACAACGAACTAATGTCCCTGAGTCTAGACCTACACGATGAAAAAAGGGAGGCGGCCCGCCTTAGAAATGCGTCCTACCAGTTGAAAGTAGCCAAGAGATATAACAAGAAGGTCAGATCCAGAACCTTCCAGAAACGGGATTGGGTCCTAAGGCGGGTCTGTGATCACACAAGGGATAAATCAGCCGAAAAACTTGCTCCTGGATGGGAGGGTCCCTATAGGGTAATAGAGGTGCAAGGGACAGGAGCCTATAAGCTGGAAGACAGCGACGGTAAGGTCCAACCCAACTGCTGGAATGCCTTGCACCTCAAATTCTATCACTTCTAAAGTAAGGTCCCCGGATCAAGCTTTATATACTACTACTATTATTATGATATATTTAAGTACACTGGTTTCCTACTCCTATGTATGCGATAACGTCTCCGAACTAAGCTTATAAAATACATTATTAGTTACGGCTAAAGGGGTTATAGGAACTCCAATGTACTTAAAGGGGCATACTAGTTAGGTCAGGCCCTAAGGGACCTTAGATCTCAGCAAACCCTATATATACTAGTGAGACTACTCACATGGGTGTACGACATATAAGGAACAGGTCTGATCAACCCTATTACATTGTCTGCACCTCGGACCCTGCGTAAAGGCTATAAGTCCAAAAGTTACGTGGGGACCACCGTACTAGTGCTACTAAACCCTGTGTTAAAGACGCTACGAGCTAAATAGACGCAGGGGACATGACGTACACTGCAAAGTACTGTAATCAGATGCTGACGGCTGATATGCAGGGAGCATATGTGGGAAAATACCGGTTAGCACCAAAATTTAATACTTATCCAGACTTGGAAAGTAGTGTGTCTGGTGTGAAGTCTCTCCGCAGGGCAGGCCCACGCCAGACCACAGTAAGTCTGAGCGTGACCTTTTCTGCAGAAAGGTAGAGTGCAGCATTGAGATTCATGAGAGTGGCCTATACCTCCAGGTGGCAGAGTGCGGTTTCTCAATATCAGATCGGTAGTGGTTCCCCCAAGGGGAGCATAATACGATCACAAACCTCCCATAACGCATACGGCCTCAGTGTCTGTGACGAACCTCCGGGTTCAGTACAGCCTCAGGGTCTAAATAACAACCTCCGGGTTCAGTACGGCCTCAGGGTCTAATTAAGAGCCTCATGGTTCAATACAACATCCGGGTCTGTAAGGAATCTCTGGATTCAAGATCACCTAAGGGTTGATCAAGGGCCTTCGGGTCTAACTGATCTTCGGATCTGATAAGAACCTCAGGGTTCAAGGATCTTTGAATCCAAATACAAACCTTCGGGTTTGCCAAGAACCTCAAGATTCAAAAGCATCAACCTCAGGTATCCATCGGGTTTAGTCACGGTTCCCAGATCTAAGGATTAAACCCCAACACTCAGAAACCTCAGGGCTCAATGAGCAAACCTTCGGGTTCAATAAAACAGCCTTCGGGCCTAGGTAAGGGACCTCAGGGTTCAAGGCCTTAAGAACTTCCGGGTTCTAGGGCTCAAGAACCCCAGGGTTCAAACCAAGCTAGAACTCTAGGGTTCTAAGCAAGGATCTTTCATTCCAAACCTAAAACTCAGATTTTTAATAATGGATTACAAGATCTAACGCTTTTCTAATTATT
>NW_026616641.1:0-23047 GCF_000801105.2 Raphanus sativus | reverse complement strand
GGATTATAATATCTTCTATGTACCTCTGTTTTCGGTGTCCAATGGGCTGTAAAGAGTAATGGAGTGAAGATTGAAGATGGTTTTACACTAGTTAACCTGCATCATAGTCAAGCATCGTTTCAAGTGATCCGTGCATACTAGAATCTCAAGCTAAGCAAGTCTTCTACTCTCGAGAAAATGAGTTATCACATTGGTATACTGTAATGCGAGGTCCTTCGAGAAGATACAGTAAGAAAGACATTCAAGAAGGGTCTGCAGACATTGGGCCATTGCCATCCGATATTGACATGGATATTGACATTGATGAGGCTGAGAATGTCAGAACTGATTGTGAAGCATCTATGTGTGAAACGTATCCTTAGTCATTGTTATTTTTCTGCTTGAATTGATTGGTCATTTATGCTTGTATTGATTGGTCATTGTCTGCTTGTATTGATTGGTCATTGTCATTGTCTGCTTGTATTGATTGGTCACTGTCTGCTTGTTTGGATTGGTCACTGTCTGGTTGTTTGGAACTAAATCTTCCTTTCATAATTTGTTTCAGGTAAATTGAAATGGCATGTGGAAAGAAAAGCAAAAGAGGAAGAAAGGCCAAGAAAAAAGTAGATGATGAAGTTGAGTTCGTATGTACTTGACAACCTGTCATAGAAGGAGAAGAAGGCGATCTAGATAAGACAGCACCAGGAGAAGTTGACGAACCTGGGACAGAACCAGAAGAAGGTGAGCAACTTGAGACGGAACAAGCTGAGGATGAGCAACATGAGACGGAACAAGCTGAGGTTGAGCAACATGTGATAGAACAAGACCACCATAATGTCCAAGAGACTGAAGAACACTCTACAGTTCCGGAGCCTGTAGAGTCAAGCTCCCGTAAGAGAAAGCGTGGACCAACAATGATGAAAGACATTGCCAAAGATCCAAATAGCAGAGTTCATGTAGATTTCACCTTCATGGGAGAACCTTACGGTCCTGGTTCAGTCAAGCTGTCTTCATATTTAGGTCCATTGGTAAGAGAACACATTCCTGTCACACTTGAAAGTTGGAAAACACTCACAGAAGATGTGAAGACAGTGCTCTGGAAATCAGTTCAGGTAACAGTTTCTATACAGAAGATGTGAAGACAGTTCCTGTCAGGGTTACTGATTTGTTTACTATGTAAATGCAGGCAAGGTTTGAAGTTGATGAGGACTACCAAAGGGTTGTAGTGCTTAAGCAGATGGGAGGATTATGGAGATCATCGAAGTCACGCCTGGTAACCCAAATCAATGCAGCTGAAAATAACAAACAAAGGATGAATCTGAGACCTAAGAATGTCCCCCAGTTGAGTGGCGCAAATTTGTAAAGCTGAAAACTAGTCATGAATTTAAGGTACTGAGTGATAGCTACAAGGAGAGAAGACGCAACCAGATTCCTCATACTTGTAGTCGCAAGGGAATGGTTAGGCTAGCAGAAGATATGGTAAGCATACATGCTTCATGTTTTTGTCATTATAAATTGTTAGTCAAGGCTGTTGACATATAATATTTTGACAGAAAAAACTACTGCCGACCCATCTGAAGTGTCGAGGCTTAAAATATGAGTGAAGTCACGTACCAGGAAAGATGGTACTCCTATCAACACGAATGCTGCTGAGAATTGTAAGTTAAAAACTTCAATTTTCTTATACTGATTTTGGTTTGGGTTTTTGTTCTTCGTTACAAGCCTCTAAGGTTACTGGTTTCTTTTCTGATGTACAGCGAAAGGCAGCTGAGCTTGTTAATGGTGCTAATCAATCATCTGGTACAAATGAACATGAAGATACACTCAACCAACTGTTAGGACCTGATAATCCTGGTCGTATGAGAGCAATGGGCAGAAATATGAGTAAGACCAAGTTAGCTTGCTTCCAAATGAAGCACAAGTCCATTTCTGAAATGCAAGAGAATCAAATTCATCTCCAGCAAAAGGTTAATGAGTTACAAGCTGAACTAGCCAAAGTCAATAAACAGGTCAGACACTTATACGTTTATAATTTCATCTGATTATTAGGTTATAACTTAATACTAAGCTTTGTTTTGGGTGTATGTTACAGAGAGAAGAGAATGAAGTGGGTGAAAACTCAGCTGCAAGATTAAGTCATCAAGTTACACATCAATTATTTGTTTTCTAGCTATTTTCCACTCACATTTTTTAACTGATCATTTAACAGAGTGTGAACACAAAAGCAACACAGAGGTGTCTTTTGATTGATTGGGCTGATGAAGATGGAAACGTTGCAGAGGGTCGTATCCTTTCATCAGACCCAAATGATATAGTGAATGACAGTAGATTAGGCCCTACTGATGCTAAAGTGATGGTAGATGCTGCTACTGAACCTGAAGCGTTCCTGTGGAGACCTGGGAGTAACATGTGCACAATCAAGGAAGCTGTAGGCCACATTATTGCATGGCCTAAGAATAAATGTGTTGAACTAGGTAACGGGCTCAAACCTGAAGACATGTCACCACTCGTAAGTGTATTTTGTTGCATTCGCATGTGTGTTTTCAAATTGGTTTGGTCTGTCATTAAATTATTTTCGCATCTGTTTTTTTGACAGGGGTCGAAAACTAATTCTCTCAACAAATGCAAACTACTAGATTTAACTGATGATAATCTAGTAGTTGGTGAAGGCCGTTGGCAAACACAAGAACCAAAAGCATTGGTTAATGGTCTTCCTCTTGGACCGAAAGCAGTTAAAGTCTTCCTAGATGTTGTACACGAATCTGGTACGTATTTATGGAGGCCTACGATGGATGAGGCATATCTGGATGACTGCGTAATGTCTTTTATATCATGGCCTGCTCGGAAAGTTGTATTTGAAAACCCACCAGAAGCAACAAGAAAGCAAAATCCTCTTCCAAACACTGCATCATCAGTAGGAAACTCAAGAGGTGCATGTGTAAACGCAAGAGGAACATCAGGAGCAACATCATATAAAACAACAACTGAGAAGTTTCAAGCACCAAGTTAGGTAATATTGACTGCGTATTTTCAAATCATCTTGTTATATTATTGTCTGAGTTTTAAATTGTTTATATTGTAACCTTGTCAGCTAAATCAGGGAAATGGAGCTATTAAAGTGAATCAGAAATGCAAATTGATGGACGTTGGTGAGAGGAAACAAGTTGTTGCTAAAGGGCATGTAAATTCAACATACCCAAATCAAATGGTTCATTTTGTACGCTTGGGTCCGAATGCAGCTAGAGTATGGGTAGATGTGGTGATGGTGGAAGATGCAGAAGTTTGGAGGAAATCAGATAAAATAGAGTCTTTGAAAGATGCACATGGTTCATATGGTTCATCAATTGCTTGGCCAATTGATAAACTGGTCATATTCTAGGCTGATGTAAGTGTTGTTCTTTGTCTTTAAAATCTGCATCTGTGATTGATAAACTAATGAGACTTATTGATTGTTGCAGCCTGCAGGGGGAATGAAGAAGTTTGGTCCAGAAGGGGGGTAATGAAGCTATGTTCGATTAGAAACTAGGGTAATGAACTTATGTTTGATTATGAAGGTGTGATCCTTTTTCTCAGCGGCATATGTACTAGCTACATCTTTTCTGTTTTGAAACTGAAGGTGTGATCCTTTTTCTCAGCGGCATATGTATGTTATGAATGGTTATGACATATGTTATGAATGGTTAAGTTTTCTTATAGCGTTTCTATTTTGAAAACCATCATCGAGTATATCATAGCAGTGAAACAAGTCAACTATGGCAAAAAAATAATTGTTATGATAAACTATCATATCATTTTAAAAAACATACCGAATTACTCTATCATCAATATGTGAAAGCTATAACAAAATTTAACAGAGCAATAAAACAAAGCTATTGTATGTTACATATATATAGTAGTACAAAATATAATAGCGATACGTGATTGCTATTGAAGAGTGACCTATCATAGCACGAAAATAACTCGTAAACAATTGGTAACAAAAGATACGCGTGTTGTTGTTAAGTTAATTATATCTTAAAGGTATTGCTATCGTAACCACACATTTTATAGCGTCACATAAAAATGCTATCGTAAGAGGGGTACCTACGATAGCTGTCGATGACATAGCATTTATGAATTCGCTATGAAAATCCTACGATAGCTTATTTTCAGCGCTAAGAATGTACATATTTCTTGTAAAAGCCAAAAAGCAAGCAATCAGAGAGTGTGAGAGAAAGCTATAGTTTTATTTGTTTTGAGAGATTGGAGAGAGATCATTGAGATTTGTGATTGAACTCCATTTGTTTTCTATTCTCTATCTAATGCAATTTTTTTACCTATCTTGTGTTATGAATTGCTTAGTTATGTCTGAGTAGTCTACTTGTTAGATCTAGGGTTTAAACAAGTTTGTGGGATTAGCCCCAAACTATATTTGCTAAGTTGTGATATTCATCAAATGGATTGAACCCTATGCTTGTTCTAGAGTAGCTAACTAGAGCATAGATCACTAGGATCTTTATATCTTGAATTATCTATTTCAGCTAGTTTGTCTCCTGTTGAGAAGAGCGAGAGCCCTCCTTGAGACCTAGTGTTCATTATCGGCTCACGCCTAGGCATTTCTAGAAGCCGTCGATCGATATCCCAACGGGACAATCGATCGGCGCTGCGAAAGGTGTATCGCTCGATATCTCTAAAGGATATCGATCAACTCTTTTTCTGATCAACAGAGGACAGTTGATATCAGAGATCTAGTTATTTAACCAGTGAGACATCACTGGTTGTTAAGCGGTTGAGGTCTTTAATATCATGCAAGCAACTTATTAGGCATTTATAGATATTATAATCTCCATTCCTGAATAAAAGCCCTAAATCTAGCACTCTTCATTATCATTTAAACAACCATCATGTTGTTAGTTAAAGCAACTACCTTGCTCATTTTAGGATTTTCATTTACATTTCATCAAAAAAAACAACTTCACCTAGGATTGATTAATTGATAGTATTTAATTGGTTCCCTAACTCCTCGTGATTCGATCCCTAAGTATAAAACTGAACCTCTTATTTGAGAGAGTAAGGCATTCATTAGGTTAATTTGAGCCGTATCAAATTTAGCGCTGTTGCCGGGGAGCTTTGATCGCATTAGATTTAATTTTATCAATTATGGGTTTTTCTTTTTCTTTTACCCCTTTCTGATTAAAATTTTTCTTGTCTTTTCAGGTACATGTCCAGCAGTTGCAGAAGCAATAAGGGAAATCAACTACTATTCTCAGAAGATCCTGCACACTTGGAACGTTCAATCCGCAAAGACATACGCTCCGCATCGATCGACAGAACCGTAGATCCGTCGACTGATATTCACGTTCAACCGTCGACCGATACTCATACACCACCGTCGACTGATACTCTTCGCTGCTCCATATCATTCGACACTACCGACCGTACATCGATCCACACAAACCCACGAGGCATGGTTGCGATTGTTATTCTCACGCAGGACGAGAATGGAAACCTTTATGACCAGGATGGTCATCTCCGTAATGCAACAGGTCAGAAGCTAGATGCACAGGGAAATATAATCCCTGAGCCAGAAGTTAAGGCTACAGAAGAAGCTCAAACACGATCGTTGGCAGACTACAATCGTCCTGATGAGTACTACACCAACAGATCAGCTATTCGACTTCGAGAGATTCAGAAGCCGAACTTTGAGCTCAAGCCTCAGTACTACTCTCTCGTGTCACAGATACCTTACGCTGGGTTATCACACGAGCATCCTATGGACCATCTAGAGAGGTTCGAGGATCTTATAGCTGCCATCCGCATGGATGAAGTCTCTGAGGACTACCTACTCTGCAAGCTCTTCAAATACTCACTGATTGGAGAAGCTTCACACTGGCTTAAGCAGTTACCTACAGGATCACTAACATCCTGGGCCGCCGACATAAAAAACGCCTTCCTGCGTAATTTCTTTTATGAGGCACGTTCTGAAGACTTAAGGAGCAAAATTGCCACTTTCGCGTAAAAGCCTGGTGAGACTTTTAAGGACGCGTGGATCAGATTTAAGTTCTTCTAGCGAGACTGTCCACACCATGGATTCAATGAAGTGCAGCTGCTAAGCACTTTCTATAGAGGTATCGCCTTGAGGTATCAGATGGCTCTTGATACTGCTAGCAAGGAGAACTTCAACACCAGGAATCCAATAGATGCTGTGAGACTTATTGAGAACCTAGCCAACAGCACCAGCACCAAGAACACTGACTCTGATAAGAAGAAATTTGTTGCAGCCATCGGGGAGGACCAGATGAGTGAAGTCAGAGCTAAGATAGATGCTTTACATGTGTTTCTAGGGAAGCCAGTCTGCTCAGATGAAGAAGGAGAGGCTAGAGAAGATGATACAAAAGAAGATGTGAACTACATTGGAGGTACTGGATTTCAGAGGTTTGGAAACCAGAGTGGCAACATAAACTTTTTTGGCTGTGGTCAGAAGAGTAACTACAACCAGAGTTCACAGTATCAGAAACCTTTCAACAACACCAGGAACTCATCTACCAAAACCCACCACCACCCACCCAGGAGAGTAAGTTTGATGCCATGATTGATAGAGTTCTTGAAGGACAGCAGAAGCTAACAGTGGACTTCAATGGAAAGATTGACTCTGTCTTCAACAATCTGAACACAAGAATAGACACCATTTGTACTCAAGTCAGGAAGCTTGAGACACAAATTGTTGAAACTGAAGACTCTATCAGGAGAACTGGAACTTCTAAGGAAGTAGGAGAGGGAAGAATGAAACACCACGTGAATGCCATCATAGATGATGATTTCTGGCAAGTGCTGAAGCATGAAAAGCTTCAAGAAGGAGATTTCAAAGTGGAAAGTTCACTAAGTTTTGGTGAATCGCAATGGTGTCGATCAACACCAGATAGCCCATATCGATCGACACAATCGATGTCATTTCCAGATACGACTGCAGATTGCAATGCGGTTAGGATTTTGACATATGCTTAATTCACGGCTTCGCATCCACATCCACCCACCCTCACATACGAAAATATCGACCGACGAGACGAGCCACTCATCGATCGACACAATGATGAGACACGCATCAATCGACCTTTTTCTCCACATATCGATCGACACGCACCTCTCACATACCGAGTGCAAATACCAGCAATTGAGAGCAACCGAATCAATGCACTCCGACCAACACCGAAACCACCATCTGACCCTACAGAGACTACCGGTAACTTTTCAGACACTACACCAACATCAGAGGGAACTGAAGGAAGAAGGTTAAGGAGTAGGAAGGAGAAAACTCCTAAAAACTTAAGAGGGAAGCTAATGAGAAAGAGATAGATGGTTTTACTAAGAGAGTTATCAGAATCCCACTGGAAAAACCCTTTGAGGAGGTTTACTTCACAAGCAGATTGTGGATGTTCTTTAGAGTGACAAGGGAGACTAAAAATGACATTAGGAGAATGTTTGACATAGTCAGAGAAGACATGAGGAGGAGGATCACATTGAAGAAGAAGAGTGATCCTGAGAAGTTTGCAATACCCTGTGTAGTAGAGTGATCCTGGGAAGTTTCCTCACCATCTGGGTCTGAAAGTAGAGCCTTCACCAGAGATCTTCACATTTGTGGATTACACTCAGAAAAATTCTGGAGGCTTGATCAGAGACCTGGAAGTGCAGATTGGTAATGCCATTGTCCCTGTGGATTTTCATGTCCTGGATATCAAAGTAAATTGGAACTCTTCCCTTCTACTTGGAAGAGCATTTCTGGCTACAGTAGGAGCTTTATGTGACTTGAACACCAACAGGATGTGCTTGACTATGATAGATCCAGATATCCACTACGACCCTGTCAAACTTGGGAAAACACCAGCCAAAACCGTGGAAAAAGAAAATGATCTTGGTATTATTGCAGTTTGTCATTGTGAAGTAGAGTACGAATCAGAGTACTCGGGATCGATCGACGACCTCACTACTTCATCGATCAACACCAGCGAGTCAGAAGTGATCGACGCCAATTTTGGATTATCGATCGACAGAGATACACCAGATGATGAACTCGATTTACCAGATCATTGCTACCCGAATTTCGCCATCCAACCCTACAAAAAAGAAGATGAATACTCAGTAAGGAGTTGGGCAGGTAGCGGATTTCATGAAAGTTTTGTAGTAGATACAGCTAGATCTGCCCACAATGAAGACCACATCGAAGAATATGATGAAGATTATTGGGAAGAAAGAGCTTGGGAACACTAAATGGAGAATGATAGATTTGAAAATAGTTTCCCAAGAAAAACCTGCTCCAAATCGATCGACATCCACCGCCCACCATCGATCGATTCTCTACCGCATCCAGCAAAACGACATCGTCCATCGATCGACATTGCAAGCATCACATCGATCGATATTGAGTCAGACGACTTAAAGGACAAAATCGGAATTTCACCGATTAGGACAACAGAAGGGTTTATAAAGTTGTCAAATTCAACCACGAAAATCCAAACTTCAACAACACATACACAGCAGCCTCCGGCAACAAGCAACATCACCATGGAGACCTGCAACATCAAGAACAATCGATCCAACCATGCAGCTAAACGATCATCACCGATCGCCATCACCACTGCACCATCGATCGTTTCCTTTACCAGAGCTCAATCTCGTTTTCATAATTCTTATGATATCAAGAATGCTTCACTAACACCTAATGAATTTGGTATTTTTCAAGGATAGAGATGGCTTTGCAAGAGCCATGGATGGAAGGATTCTACACATATCCAGGGAGGACATAGCAGACATCCTTCAAGCTGCCAATGGACCAGACAACCTGTTCACACATCAACGTGGCTATCCAGACATCCTAGCTCACGTCCATGCTAACCACCACTTCACCATGACAGAGGATACAGTTCCTCAAAGTTTCGGTCAACATAGGAGCTCACCATCGATCGATATCGTTTCAACACCATCGATCGACAGGGAGATACCCAGATCGATTGACAGCGCAAGAGCCAAATCGACCGACAGACGTATTGAGTTTGGACGACGTGCCTTTGATACCAACGGATCCAGAAGATTCAGATGGGAATAGAGGGACGAATTTGGTGTCCACAAAGATGAATTTGGACATGCTAGGGGAGTTGATGGTGAAATCATCCCTGTCACCAAAGAGCAGATCAGAAAAATTCTGGAGAGAGCATCTCTTTTTCAGAGGTGTTGTTTAAGCCTTCCAGAACATGCACACCATTACCATGCATACAGACCAGCACCAGTGCCTTACAGCAAGGAGGAGATAGATGATATGGTGACTGATTTGTGGGGAGCTCATGCACACCTGGAGGAAGAATTCCGCACACTGGTGGAAGATACCTACCAACCACTAGATCGCAACTATGAAGCTCTTCAAAATGATATGGCAGTGCTAAAGATGGAGATTGAGATCATTAGAAACATGCTTGAGAAGGAAGCTACGCCACCAGTATCGATCGACACAGAACCATCTCCATCGATCGATATCGGCAAGACTACATCCAACACCCAACCAGAATGTTCATCACCTAAAAGAGATGAATGGGAGATTGCTTACAGCAACACATGGAATGGAGACGTCTACAGCCCTCTCAACAACAATGTCGAACGGTAAAGCAAGAGGATTGATCTTCTACAGCAATAGTTGGCAACAATTCACTAGAAAGGTCAGGCTCAGAATGCTACTGTTCCGTTGATCAACACACCACCTTCACCATCGATCGACATAAGGTTCGCAGAAATGGAAGCAAGGATGAAATCGTATGGAGAAAAGCACAACAACTACAGTTCGCCTATCATGCGATACCTGGATACACTGTCACAACAGATGAACGAGATGCAACAAGACATTGGCATAGTTCTGGACCACCTTGGTCTATGTGGCAGAAACGTGACATCGATCGACAGGACTAGATCCAAATCGATCTTCACATTTGTGGATTACACTCAGAAAAATTCTGGAGGCTTGATCAGAGAACTGGAAGTGCAGATTGGTAATGCCATTGTCCCTGTGGATTTTCATGTCCTGGATATCAAAGTAAATTGGAACTCTTCCCTTCTACTTGGAAGAGCATTTCTGGTTACAGTAGGAGCTGTATGTGACTTGAACACCAACAGGATGTGCTTGACTATGATAGATCCAGATATCCACTACGACCTTGTCAAACTTGGGAAAACACCAGCCAAAACCGTGGAAAAAGAAAATGATCTTGGTATTATTGCAGTTTGTCATTGTGAAGTAGAGTACGAAAAAGAGTACTCGGGATCGATCGACGACCTCACTACATCATCGATCGACACCAGCGAGTCAGAAGTGATCGACACCAATTTTGGATTATCGATCGACAGAGATACCCCAGATGATGAACTCGATTTACCAGATCATTGCTACCCGAATTTTGCCATCCAACCCAACAACAAACAAGATGAATACTCAGTAAGGAGTTGGGCAGATAGCGGATTTCATGAAAGTTTTGTAGTAGATACAGCTAGATCTGCCCACAATGAAAACCACATCGAAGAATATGATGAAGATTATTGGGAAGAAAGAGCTTGGGAACACTAAATGGAGAATGATAGATTTGCAAATAGTTTCACAAGAAAAACCTGCTCCAAATCGATCGACATCCACCGCCCACCATCGTTCGATTCTCTACCGCATCCAGCAAAACGACATCGTGCATCGATCGACATTGCAAGCATCACATCGATTGATATTGAGTCAGACGACTTAAAGGACAAAATCAGAATTTCACCGATTAGGGCAACAGAAGGGTATATAAAGTTGTCAACATCAACCACGAAAATCCAAACTTCAACAACACATACACAGAAGCCTCCGGCAACAAGCAAAATCACCATGGAGACCTGCAACATCAAGAACAATCGATCCAACCATGCAGCTAAACAATCATCACCGATCGCCATCACCACTGCACCATCGATCGTTTCCTTTACCAGAGCTCAATTTTGTTTTCATAATTCTTATGATATCAAGAATGCTTCACTAACACCTAATGAATTTTGTATTTTTCAAGGATAGAGATGGCTTTGCAAGAGCCATGGATGGAAGGATTCTACACATATCCAGGGAGGACATAGCAGACATTCTTCAAGCTGCCAATGCACCAGACAACCTGTTCACACATCAACGTGGCCATCCAGACATCCTAGCTCAAGTCCATGATAACCACCACTTTACCATGACAGAGGATACAGTTCCTCAAAGTTTCGGTCAACATAGGAGCTCACCATCGATCGATATCGTTTCAACACCATCGATCGACGGGGAGATACCCAGATCGATTGACAGCGCAAGAGCCAAATCGACCGACAGACGTATTGAGTTTGGACGACGTGCCTTTGAGATCCAGAAGATTCAGATGGGAAGAGAGGGACGAATTTGGTGTCCACAGAGATGAATTTGGACATGCTAGGGGAGTTGATGGTGAAATCATCCCTGTCACCAAAGAGCAGATCAGAAAAATCCTGGAGAGAGCATCTCTTTTTCAGAGGAGTTGTTTAAGCCTTCCAGAACATGCACACCATTACCATGCATACAAACCAGCACCAGTGCCCTACAGCAAGGAGGAGATAGATGATATGGTGACTGATGTGTGGGGAGCTCAGGCACACCTGGAGGAAGAATTCCACACACTGGTGGAAGATACCTACCAACCATTGGATCGCAGCTATGAAGCTATTCAAAGTGATATGGCAGTGCTAAAGATGGAGATTGAGAGCATTAGAAACATGCTTGAGAAGGAAGCTACGCCACCAATATCGATCAACACAGAACCATCTCCATCGATTGATATCGGCAAGACTACATCCAACACCCAACCAGAATGTTCATCACCTAAAAGAGATGAATGGGAGATTGCTTACATCAACACACAGATTGGAGACGTCTACAGCCCTCTCAACAACAATGTCGAACGGTTAAGCAAGAGGATTGATCTTCTACAGCAAGGGTTGGCAACAATTCACGGGAAAGGTCAGGCTCAGAATGCTACTGTTCTGTCGATCAACACACCACCTTCACCATCGATCGACATAAGGTTCGCAGAAATGGAAGCAAGGATGAAATTGTATGAGGAAAAGCACAACAACTACAGTTCGCCTATCATGCGATACCTGGATACACTGTCACAACAAATGAACGAGATGCAACAAGACATTGGCATAGTTCAGGACCACCTTGGTCTATGTCGCAGAAACGTGACATCGATCGACAGGACTAGATCTAAATCGATCGACATCCAGCAACCACCAGCGCAGATAACTTACACTGCAGCAAAAGTTGATCAGATCAAACACAAGCTATACGAAGCTATGGATGCTATGGAGGAGAGGCCCAACAAGAGATGCGATGACATTGACGACCCTCTCAACGAAAGAGTGACCAACCTATGCAGAGCCAGTGGTCTACTGAAGAATGATGTACTTGCTATTCATAGAACTCTTGAGTACCAAGGTCAGCTTTCAGAATCAATCGACACGGTTACCACTGGATCGACCGACAGAACTCCCAGCGAAACGACCGACGCATACGTTGTAGCATCGATCGACACCGAGTCCTTGACAGACCGAGATCAGCTGATTCATTACAAGATCGACGCTATGCAGAATGAACTGAGGGAGCTGTCAGAATATGCATACAACACCGTATACATGAATGTTGGCAGCATCAAATCAATTGAAAGAAGTCTGAGGAACCTCACAGATGCCGTCCTCAAGATGGATGAAAAACAGCTCATAAGTGATGATGCCACAAGAAGCTTCATTGCCACATGATTCGATAGGAGGAGACACGAAATTGAAGCTTGTTGTCCAACAAGTAGCAGTTTCTGTACCAACTGAGTCACATACCACCAAAGTCAAGCTAAATGACTATAACAAAGCGCTGAGTGGGAGGCAACCCACTATTAGGTTTTATTTTATTTTAAAGTTTTTGTTACATTTTTACTTTTATTTTTCACATTGGTTTTTGCAGATTTTTAAGATCCAAGTAGAATGACGATTCTGTCGACCGACACAATCAAGTCGCATCGCTCGACAATCGACGTATCTCTATACGTATCGATCGACGCCATCGCGGTCAGGTTTAGTCGTTCTATCTTGTTACATTAAGTACTTATGATTTATTTTTTTAACTTCACACCGGCTGTGTTACACTAGGACAGTGTAATTTATGTCTGGGGGGAGGTTTACTAATATGTGTTTTTATTTTGGTTTTTATTTAAAATTATTTTCAAATTATTTTTCACATAAGTACTAAAATAGGGACATTGATATTGATTTATACTTGATTATTTAACCACTCTCTAGCACCATTCTAGATTACTAATTGCAGATAGTACTAAAGATGCTAAAGTGGATATACCTGTCACCTATACACACTTGCTAAGATTGTTTGAAGGAACCTAAGCTGACCTGCAACACTAATACTGACTTTATTTGCTTGTCTTGGGGCTTGGTAATCACTAGATCTGAATCTTCTTACAAGTCTGGAAGGTAAAGAGTCTGTGTGTTTATGGTTCCCTTCCTTCTCTCTCTTCGGCATCTCAAAGATTTAAGTTTATGTTATAAAAGATTGAAATGATTTCTTGAGAGGCAGAGGGATATGTAAATTACCTGCGACCCCATTATTCTAAATCCCAGGGATGATCACACATTGTGGAAACGGGATAGGTAAATTACTTGAGACGCCATCATTCGCTACACTTTGTCAAAATTTATGAGTTACAATTGCAATGTCAATGAGATAGAATAGATGACCTGTGTTGGCATCAAAACCTATTGAAATTGAAACTAATAAGAAATCCAGAGAAGAGAGATGAGGGGAGAAAGGGATCAGAGAAGACTACATGTGTGCTCAGATACTTGTTTGAGTTAAATCCATGTGTCCTTTGATCGATACTCCCAAGGTAAAGCCTGCACTTTTATTTTATGTTAAGAAATGAGGTTAGTAGAGGGAATGTAAGATAAGATTTGCTAAGTTGTGGACTAGATGAATTTGGTTGCTAAGTTAGGATAATGCATAATGAACTTCTGTGGTTAGGATGTTTATATATGAATTGCGAATCCATTGGGTGATGACTTCAATGTTTTGAGTCTCTGAGTCCCTACTATTTTCAAACCTTTTCCAAAGACTACTGAGTTTTTGCTTGAGGACAAGCAAATGAGTAAGTCTGGGGGAGTTGATATACCATGGATTTCACCCATTTTCTACCATGGTATAATGATATTTTATTATATAACTAATGTGTTTTCTAGCCTGTTAGGTATGTTATTAGGTTCAGGAATGTTTCGTGATAAAGTGATGCTTTTGGATCATTTTGGAGCACAGGAGATAATACACCCGAGTTGACCATTCAAGACCAAGTCGGAAGTCAACATTCGGAGAAGAATCGATCAATACTCATCTAGAGTTGTTGATCGATGTAGCTGTGAAGATCCGCTTAATTGAAGATTATAATCGATCGATACACATCAAGTGTTGTCGTTCGATAGCGAGGACGAAATGGTTTAGTCGACTACTTCACCAAGACTTCACCAAGACTTCACAAAATTACGAGATTTCCCCTGACGAGTTTTTAACCTAATGGAAATGCTTAAATACCCTGCCTAAGTGTTTTTGACGGCAAGCGAAGCTTCAAAGCCAAAAAACAAGCAAGCAGAGAGTGTGAGAGAAAAGTAGAGTTTTATTTGTTTTGAGAGATTGGAGAGAGATCATTGAGAGATTTGTGATTGAACTCCATTTGTTTTCTATTCTCTATCTAATGCAATTTCTTTACCTATTCTGTGTTATGAATTGCTTAGTAATGTCTGAGTAGTCTACTTGTTAGATCTAGGGTTTAAATAGGTTTGTGGGATTAGCCCAAACTATATTTGCTAAGTTGTGATAATCATCAAATGGATTGCACCCTATGCTTGGGCTAGAGTAGCTAACTAGAGCATAGATCACTAGGATCTTTATATCTTGAATTATCTATTTGAGCTAGTTTGTCTCCTGTTAAGAAGAACGAGAGCCCTCCTTAAGACCTAGTGTTCATTATCGGCTCGCGCCTAGGCATTTCTAAAAGCCGTTGATCGATATCCCAACGGGACAATCGATCGGCGCTGCTAAAGGTGTATCGCTCGATATCTCTAAAAGATATAGATCGACTCTTTTTCTGGTCAACAGACGACAGTTAAGATCAGAGATCTAGTTATTTAACCAGTGAGACATCACTGATTGTTAAGCGGCTGAGTTCTTTAATATCATGCAAGCAACTTATTAGGCATTTATAGATATTATAATCTCCATTCCTCCCTAAAAGCCCTAAGTCTAGCACTCTTCATTATCATTTAAACAACCATTATGTTGTTAGTTAGAGCAACTACCTTGCTCATTTTAGGATTGTCATTTACATTTCATCATAAAAACCAACTTCATCTAGGATTGATTAATTGATTAGATTTAATTGGTTCCCTAGCTCCTCGTGATTCGATCCCTAAGTACTACAGCTGAACCTCCTATTTGAGAGAATAAGGCACTCATTAGGGTAATTTGAGCCGTATCACTTTGAATCTTGGCCGTTTTTGCGGCTTTTATGAATATGAAGTAGATTTCTCGAAAATTTCGTTTTATAATTTGATTTATACTTTCGTCAAGTGTAGAGGGTAGAATGCGAGTAGTCACTTTGTATTCTAACGCTTATTTTGTCGCTTGGTCCGTATGCTACTTTTTAGTGAGCGTTTTATGTGTAAGCGATAAGAGACATGTTTTAGATCTCGTATCGGGTATTGATACTATGTCTGTGAGATGTTAAGTACCAGCAAGGCTGGGTTTAGGGCAAGACCTAGGTTTACTCTCAACTTTAAGGCTGTGCGATGACTAATCGGCTTTCGTTTTGCCTGTTAGTGATTTCTTTCTGATTCTTACTGATTAAAGACTGCGACTTGGCGCCGGCTTATGTGACTTGTGTAGTAAGAATCGAGCTATCTCCAAAGGAGTGCTAGACCAAAATTTGGATTTCTTGTATAGCGCGCTATGGTATCCTTGTCGGATGTAAGAGGATCTTTAAAAATATCTGACTACTAATTTGTTTAAGTGAACTGTTTTTATGTTTACCCATCGAGGCCAATCGACGGGTTTGTTTTTTTTAAAGTCGTAGACGGACTGGTTTGACGGATGACACGATCTCGATATCTTCAGGGAAATTGCGACGTCTCGCGTTCCTTGCGGATATGATTTTCGTTCTCCGAAGTGTTTATGAGTTAAGCATCGAAAGACCGAGAAAAAGAATTTTATTAAAAAAGTTTCGAAAATATCGAATACATGTGCGGGTATTTTGACCTTTTGTTGGAGTATAAGAGTATACGTACCCACTCTCCCCCCCCCCATTTTTGGTGAGGGGGATAGCTGAACTCGCCGGGTTTCGACGGACTGCCTACGTACCTCTTTCGAGAATCAAGCCATCTCGTAGTTCTGTTTGTTGCTGCGGGTGTGTCTACTCCTCGAGTGCTGACGTTTAGACCGTACTAGCTGGGTCAGTGGTCTTTTCAGGAGTTGAGTTGTCCGCTTCTATGGCGATGGACTCGGGGACTTTGTCGTTGTCTTGAGTCGTTGCCAAGTCAGACGATCCTAGATCATCCTTTCCCGAGTTCTCGGGAATGTCTAGCAATTTTTTCGCTTTTTTTGGGTTAGCCGAGGGAGCTTTCCGATTCTTTCGCAGTTTGTGCTCGGCTAGAAAGCAAAGTCTCGACTGTTTTTGGCTTTCCCAGATTACTGCGGTTCCAGTTGGAGTCGGGAATTTGATGCCGAAATGATATGTGGATGGCTGGGTTCCCATGATCATGTTGTAGATGGCTGGGTTGTCGACTACTGCAAAGTCGACGATTTTCGTGACTTCCTTAGCCATGACCGGGAGCTTAATCGTCCCAAGGGTCATAGAGGTGATGCCAGAGAATCCGGTCAGGGGTCTCGGTTCCAGGATGACTTCTCCGAGCGGGGTTTTCATCATTTGGAGGGTGTCGCGGAACATAATGTTGACCATACTTCCTATATCGACGAGGATACGGCCGACCTCGAGATCCTGGATCATCAAATCGATGACTAGAGGGTCGCAGTGAGTTTGTCACGTGGCTCGATAGGAGAAGACACGAAATTGATGCTTGTTGTCCAACAAGTAGCAGTTTCTGTACCAACTGAGTCACATACCACCAAAGTCAAGCTAAATGACTATAACAAAGCGCTGAGTGGGAGGCAACCCACTATTAGATTTTATTTTATTTTAAAGTTTTTGTTACATTTTTACTTTTATTTTTCGCATTGGTTTTTGCAGATTTTTAAGATCCAAGTAGAATAACAATTCCGTCGACCTACACAATCAAGTCGCATCGCTCGACAATCGACGTATTTCTATATGTATCGATCGACGCCATCGCGGTCAGGTTTAGTCGTTCTATCTTGTTACATTAAGTACTTATGATTTATTTCTTCACTTCACACTGACTGTATTACACTGGGACAGTGTAATTTAAGTCTGGGGGAGGTTTACTAATATGTGTTTTTATTTTGGTTTTTATTTAAAATTCTTTTCAAATTATTTTTCACATAAGTACTAAAATGGGGACATTGATATTGATTTATACTTGATTATCTAACCACTCTCTAGCACCATTCTAGATTACTAATTGCAGATAGTACTAAAGATGCTAAAGTGGATCAACTTGTCACCTATACACACTTGCTAAGATTGTTTGAAGGAACCAAAACTGACTTCCAACACTAATACTGACTTTATTTGCTTGTCTTGGGGCTTGGTAATCATTGGATTTGAATCCTCTTACAAGTCTGGAAGGTAAAAAGTCTATGTGTTTCTGGTTCCCTTCCTTCTCTCTCTTCGGCATCTCAAAGATCTAAGTTTATGTTATAAAAGATTGAAATGATTTCTTGAGAGGCAGAGGGATAGGTAAATTACCTGCGACCCCATTATTCTAAATCTCAGGGATGATCACACATTGTGGAAACGAGGGATGGGTAAATTACCTGAGACCCCATTATTCGCTACTCTTTGTCAAAATGTATGAGTTACAATTGCAATGTCAATGAGATAGTATAGATGACCTGTTTTGGCATCAAAACCTATTGCAACTGAAACTAATAAGAGATCCAGAGAAGAGAGATGAGGGGATAAAGGGACCAGAGAAGACTACCCGTGTGCTCAGATACTTGTTTGAGTTGAATCCATGTGTCCTTTGGTCGATACTCTCAAGGTAAAGCCTGCACTTTTATTTTATGTTAAGAAATGAGGTTAGTAGAGGGAATGTCAGATAAGATTTGCTAAGTTGTGGACTAGATGAATTTGGTTGCTAAGTTAGGATAATGCATAATGAACTTCTGTGATTAGGATGTTTAGATATGAATTGCGAATCCATAGAGTGATGACTTCAATGTTTTGAGTCTCTGAGTTCCTACTATTTTCAAACCTTTTCCAAAGACTACTGAGTTTTTGCTTGAGGACAAGCAAATGAGTAAGTCTGGGGGAGTTGATATACCATGGATTTCACCCATTTTCTACCATGGTATAATGATATTTTTATTATATAACTAATGTGTTTTCTAGCCTGTTAGGTATGTTATCAGGTTCAGGAATGTTTCGTGATAAAGTGATGCTTTTGGATCAACTTGGAGCACAAGAGATAATACACCCGAGTTGACCATTCAAGACCAAGTCGGAAGTCAACATTCGGAGAAGAATCGATAAATACTCATCCAGAGTTGTCGATCGATGTAGCTGTGAAGATCCGCTTAATTGAATATTATAATCGATCGATACACATCAAGTGTTGTCGTTCGGTAGCGAGGACAAAATGGTTTAGCCGACTACTTCACCAAGACTTCACCAAACTACGAGATTTCCCCTGACGAGTTTTTAACCTAATGGAAATGCTTAAATACCCTGCCTAAGTGTTTTTGACGGCAAGCGAAGTTTGGTGAGACACATGTCATTGAAGAGAAAGGTAGAGTTTTATTTGTTTTCAGAGATTGGAGAGAGATCATTGAGAGATTTGTGATTGAACTCCATTTGTTTTTTATTCTCTATCTAATGTAATTTCTTTACCTATTCTGTGTTATGAATTGCTTAGTTATGTCTGAGTAGTCTACTTGTTAGATCTAGGGTTTAAATAGGTTTGTGGGATTAGCCCCAAACTATATTTGCTAAGTTGTGATATTCATTAAATGGATTGCACCCTATGCTTGGGCTAGAGTAGCTAACTAGAGCATAGATCAATAGGATCTTTATATCTTGAATTATCTATTTGAGCTAGTCTGTCTCCTGTTAAGAAGAACGAGAGCCCTCCTTAAGACCTAGTGTTCATTATTGGCTCGCGCCTAGGCATTTCTAAAAGCCGTTGATCGATATCCTAACGGGACAATCAATCGGCGCTGCTAAAGGTGTATCGCTCGATATCTCTAAAGGATATCGATCGACTCTTTTTCTGGTCAACAGACGACAGTTAAGATCAGAGATCTAGTTATTTAACCAGTGAGACATCACTGATTATTAAGCGGCTGAGTTCTTTAATATCATGCAAGCAACTTATTAGGCATTTATTGATATTATAATCTCCATTCCTGACTAAAAGCTCTAAGTCTAGCATTCTTCATTATCATTTAAACAACCATTATGTTGTTAGTTTGAGCAACTACCTTGCTCATTTTAGGATTGTCATTTACATTTCATCATAAAAACCAACTTCATCTAGGATTGATTAATTGATTAGATTTAATTGGTTCCCTAACTCCTCGTGATTCGATCCCTAAGTACTACAACTGAACCTCTTATTTGAGAGAATAAGGCACTCATTAGGGTAATTTGAGCCGTATCACTTTGAATCTTGGCCATTTTCGCGGCTTTTATGAATATGAAGTAGATTTCTCGAAAATTTCGTTTTATGATTTGATTTATACTTTCGTCAAGTGTAGAGGGTAGAATGCGAGTAGTCACTTTGTATTCTAACGCTTATTTTGTCGCTTGGTCCGTATGCTACTTTTTAGTGAGCGTTTTATGTGTAAGCGATAAGAGACATGTTTTAGATCTCGTATCGGGTATTGATACTATGTCTGTGAGATGTTAAGTACCAGCAAGGCTGGGTTTAGGGCAAGACCTAGGTTTACTCTCAACTTTAAGGCTGTGCGATGACTAATCGGCTTTCGTTTTGCCTGTTAGTGATTTCTTTCTGATTCTTACTGATTAAAGACTGCGACTTGGCGCCGGCTTATGTGACTTGTGTAGTAAGAATCGAGCTATCTCCAAAGGAGTGCTAGACCAAAATTTGGATTTCTTGTATAGCGCGCTATGGTATCCTTGTCGGATGTAAGAGGATCTTTAAAAATATCTGACTACGAATTTTTTTAAGTGAACTGTTTTTATGTTTACCCATCGAGGCCAATCGACGGGTTTGTTTTTTTTAAAGTCGCAGACGGACTGGTTTGACGGATGACACGATCTCGATATCTTCAGGGAAATTGCGACGTCTCGCGTTCCTTGCGGATATGATTTTCGTTCTCCGAAGTGTTTATGAGTTAAGCATCGAAAGGTTGAGAAAAAGAATTTTATTAAAAAAGTTCCGAAAATATCGAATACATGTGCGGGTATTTTGACCTTTTGTTGGAGTATAAGAGTATACGTACCCACTCTCCCCCCCCCCTTTTTGGTGAGGGGGATAGCTGAACTCGCCGGGTTTCGACGGGCTGCCTACGTAACTCTTTCGAGGATCAAGCCATCTCGTAGTTCTGTTTGTTGCTGCGGGTGTGTCTACTCCTCGGGTGCTGACGTTTCGACCGTACTAGCTGGGTCAGTGGTCTTTTCGGGAGTTGAGTTGTCCGCTTCTATGGCGATGGACTCGGTGACTTTCTCGTTGTCTTGAGTCGTTGCCAAGTCGGACGATCCTAGATCATCCTTTCCCGAGTTCTCGGGAATGTCTAGCGATTTTTTCGCTCTTTTCGGGTTAGCCGAAGGGGCTTTCCTATTCTTTCGCAGTTTGTGCTCGGCTAGAAAGCAAAGTCTCGACTGTTTTTGGCTTCCCCAGATTACTGCGGTTCCAGTTGGAGTCGGGAATTTGATGCTGAAATGATATGTGGATGGTACTGCCTTCATGGCGTTTATCCAGGGGGTTCCCATGATCATGTTGTAGATGGCTGGGTTGTCGACTACTGCAAATTCCACGATTTTTGTGACTTCCTTAGCCATGACCGGGAGCTTAATCGTCCCAAGGGTCATAGAGGTGATGCCAGAGAATCCGGTCAGGGGTCTCGGTTCCAGGATGACTTCTCCGAGCGGGGTTTTCATCCTTTGGAGGGTGTCGCGGAACATAATGTTGACCGTACTTCCTGTATCGACGAGGATACGGCCGACCTCGAGATCCTGGATCATCAAATCGATGACTAGAGGGTCGCAGTGAGTTTGTCACGTGGCTCGATAGGAGAAGACACGAAATTGATGCTTGTTGTCCAACAAGTAGCAGTTTCTGTACCAACTGAGTCACATACCACCAAAGTCAAGCTAAATGACTATAACAAAGCGCTGAGTGGAAGGCAACCCACTATTAGATTTTATTTTATTTTAAAGTTTTTGTTACATTTTTACTTTTATTTTTCGCATTGGTTTTTGCAGATTTCTATACGTATTTCTATACGTATCGATCGACGCCATCGCGGTCAGGGTTAGTCGTTCTATCTTGTTACATTAAGTACTTATGATTTATTTCTTCATTTCACACCGGCTGTGTTACACTGGGACAGTGTAATTTATGTATGGGGGGAGGTTTACTAATATGTGTTTTTATTTTGGTTTTTATTTAAAATTCTTTTCAAATGATTTTTCACATAAGTACTAAAATGGGGACATTGATATTTATTTATACTTGATTATCTAACCACTCTCTAGCACCATTCTAGATTACTAATTGCAGATCGTACTAAAGATGCTAAAGTGGATCAACTTGTCACCTATACACACTTGCTAAGATTGTTTGAAGGAACCAAAGCTGACTTCCAACACTAATACTGACTTTATTTGCTTGTCTGGGGCTTGGTAATCATTGGATCTGAATCCTCTTACAAGTCTGGAAGGTAAAAAGTCTGTGTGTTTCTGGTTCCCTTCATTCTCTCTCTTCGGCATCTCAAAGATCTAAGTTTATGTTATAAAAGATTGAAATGATTTCTTGAGAGGCAGAGGGATAGGTAAATTACCTGCGACCCCATTATTGTAAATCTCAGGGATGATCACACATTGTGGAAACGAGGGATAGGTAAATTACCTGAGACCCCATTATTCGCTACTCTTTGTCAAAATGTATGAGTTACAATTGAAATGTCAATGAGATAGTATAGATGACCTGTGTTGGCATCAAAACCTATTGAAACTGAAACTAATAAGAGATCCAGAGAAGAGAGATGAGGGGATAAAGGGATCAGAGAAGACTACACGTGAGCTCAGATACTTGTTTGAGTTGAATCCATGTGTCATTTGATCGATTCTCTCACTGTAAAGCCTGCACTTTTATTTTATTTTAAGAAATGAGGTTAGTAGAGGTGAATGTCAGATAAGATTTGCTAAGTTGTGGACTAGATGAATTTGGTTGCTAAGTTAGGATAATGCTTACTGAACTTCTGTGATTAGTATGTTTAGATATGAATTGCGAATCCATAGAGTAATGACTTTAATGTTTTGAATCTTTGAGTCCTTACTATTTTCAAACCTTTTCCAAAGACTACTGAGTTTTTGCTTGAGGACAAGCAACTGAGTAAGTCTGGGGGAGTTGATATACCATGGATTTCACCCATTTTCTACCATGGTATAATGATATTTTTATTATATAACTTATGTTTTTTCTAGCCTGTTAGGTATGTTTTCAGGTTTAGGAGTGTTTCGTGATAAAGTGATGCTTTTGGAGCATTTTGGAGCACAAGAGATAACACCCGAGTTGACCATTCAAGACCAAGTCGGAAGTTAACATTCGAAGAAGAATCGATCGATATTCATCCAGAGTTGTC
>NW_026616640.1:0-23058 GCF_000801105.2 Raphanus sativus | reverse complement strand
TTCTTCTCCCATCGTTCGTTCGGTTCTGGTACCAAATTGTTATGAGCCTGTAGACTTAATTGAGATCGACTAACCGGAGCCGTTGCTTAGTAAGTAAGAAACCGAAAACTTATTTGCAAAAATTCTTTTAATCCTAATCTCTCTTAAGAATAAGATTAATGCTGGAAGATGATTTTTTATGGATAATTAGATTTCTTTACATATGGTTACTACAAATCATAACCCTATTTAAAAAAAAAAACTACTTAAGTACGGTAAAAGGAAAAATATCAAAACCCTATTTTTATGCTTTAAGGAAAGTACTAATTTCATAATTTCGAATCTTTTTTCTTTGGTATGTGATACCATATATCAGATAAACAAGCTGTTACATGTTATAAATTAATGCAAATACCTCTGGGAATGTATTGAGGATAAGCTGTTTACTATCTTCTATATGTTCACATTAACATCACAAGAAGAATCATTATCAAAGGTCAACAACGTCATGGGATGCACTTCGTTTTGTATTGTTAGCAGCCTTAATAAGAGCAAAAACTCCATTCCATGAAACCTCCTCATTCCTCACATTAAAAATTTCCAGTCACATCTTCAGGGATGATTGTCGGCTTATCCGTATGATTGTCGGCTTATCCGTCTACAAACACAACAGGTGTATGCTAGGAAACAGAGAAACAAACTCACTGCCGAGAAATACTCCATCAAGAAGTTAAAGTCCTGATGCTAAGCAGCTAGTTTTTCCAGTTATGCTAATATAGCTTCTCCACTGAACTAACATAATCATTACATCCTTGAAAGATGTGTGATCAAGATACAACATTTGACCAACATGTAACCTCTTGATCATGTCAGTTTGCAAGCAAAACAAGGATTGTGTTGTGACTAAACCCATTAAAAACACCATTTGCGAAACTGAAAACGTACATATGAAAAAAAGCCATTAATCTCTATCACCATAGGAGGATCTCTTCCCACTTGATCTGCCCTTGTTTGTGTACTCATGCTCCCTGCTAACTCTTTCTGACATCTCTGTCTTCCTTACCTAGTCACATGTCTTTTTCCAGAAGCAACATCCCACTACCTCGGTCCAAAAATAATAATGTCCCCGCCTCTATTTCACTATACCACCTGTTGCCTCATCATCATTGGCACCTTCTTCAGCCAGCTGTTGATCACGCAAACCCAGCGCAGCTTGAAACGCCTCCATTTGCTTCTCTTTCTTCGCAGAAATCTGGTGTGTGTGCGTATCAGAGATCTTCGCATCATTAAGCACATGACTCTCATTACAAACAGCAGCAGAAGCTTCAAACTTCAACCTGGCTTCCTCTAGCTTCAGAGCAATCTCAGCATCACAAAATCCCTGATTTATAAGCTCGTCTTCTAGAACAGCAAGCTTAAGAAGAATCTGACGCTTACTGTCATGCTCAAGTATGCTTTTGTTAGATTTTTGGATAAACCAGCGGTACCCTGATCACCAGCAAAACTTTTGCCACCGTTCCTAGGCCTCACGAAGAACTTGTTCGTTTGAACGTAACCATTAGTCCATGATCCTCTCGCGGTCTGTAACCCTATTCCGTTGTACATCGTTCTCTATGAAAGTAAACTCCAAACAAGATCAATCAATTGAGACAGTAAGTCTGAGAGTAACCGATAAATCCGATGCAGAAGCTCACCGAGAGCTCGAGAACCGGTAAATCAAAGTCTAGAGAACGACCACGAAGGAAGAAGGATAATTCCGAAGAACAGAGATTCAATGATGGATAACGAAGATGATGAACAGAGAGATTAGGGTTTTAGAAGATTGTTTTAATGTTTGATTGATTCTCTTGTAAATGAGAAAACGTACATATAGTGTTTACTAAACCAAAGGAGTAAACCATAAAACTAAACCAAATAGATTAAATAACTAAACCAAAGGATAACCAGTTTATACTGTCACGATACTCTCTTCTTCAAACCAAAGGATAACCAGGCCTTATAGGGAAAACCTTGTAAACAATTTAAATTTGGAACGAAAATAGTCCTTTTTTTTTTGAACAACCGAACGAAAATAGTCCTAAAAATCAAGACTGCATCACTTTTCCTTCTTTTTTTTTTGTAACTTTGGCTTGCATCACTTTTCCTTACGAACTAGATGTTCTCTCTCTCTTCTTATTGTTGAGTATTTTGGAATGGATTCCTGATATTATTGGGATTTTGTTTAGTTATTAAGCCTAGATACTTAGTCATCCATAAGTTTCGATCTGTTGCAACTTGCAAGTATATAGATATGAAGTTGAGATATTCTCTTCAGAGGAGTTGTATATATAAGATTGTAATCTCTTCAACGTAATATACAGAAAAGCATTTTCTATTCTTCTTTTGTCTCTGTTCCATTATATTTATTTTTAATAATTTTACAAATATTTATAAATAAATATATTATCAATTTAAAAACTATTAGAATAAATCATTGTCATGTTTTTGAAATATTTAATAATTAATTAAATATTAATTTTTATACATGATAACTTTTATGTTACTAAACTATCTTTTATTACGTAAAATAATTTTGAAACATTCATATGTACATAAAACTATATATAGAGATTTATATTTATTTTTAAAATATTATAATGTAAAATATTTTGGATAAAATAATACACAAAAGTTTAAGATAATGATGACTATAAATTAACGAAATTCTTTTTTAATTTATGAGTAATTATATATTATCAAATATAATACAGTTATCTATTAACAGTAATTAAAAAAAATTAACGCTCTAAATTTAAATGTGAGAACAAACAAATTATTTCGCAAATAATAGTATAAAATAATTTTGAACTGACTATCACAAAAATTATCACAAAAATTTTAAATGTGAGAGCCAATATTTTCAAAAAATTATCATGATAAGTGATTTTCATTGTCCTAAAAAAATTATCGTAAAAGATAAATGACTCATTCTATCTTATGTACATATATATAATTTTTTAAGAATACTAAAGTAAATATAATCTAAATTTACAATGAAATTATCGTTAGATTTTTTTAATTATTCTCAAGATAATGATAAATTACAGCTAAATCACTAAATTTTTTTATTAAGATTAATAATTAACCACAATATATGATTAAACCTCAAATTATGGGGAGGATGATAAATCATCAAATTTACTTCTCAAATAATAGTATTTTCATGCTTTTGAAATATTTAATAATTAATTAAATAATAATTTTTTATATATGATAATTCTTTTATTTAAAAACATTCATATATACATAATATATATATAAATTTATATTTATTTATAAAATATTATAATTTAAAATATTTTTTGATAACAGAATTCAAAAACTTTTTAGATAATGGTGATTATAAATTAATAAATGTTTTTTTTAATTTAAGTCAATTATATATTAAAAATAAAATATAATTATTTATTAAGACTAATAAAGACTTTAAACGCTCTATCTTATGTGATATATATATATATACTTATTTATTTAATTTTTTAATATTAATAAGGTAAATATAATAATATAAATTTACTAAATATTATCGTTAGATTTTTTAATTATTCTCAAGATAATGACTAATTACAGCTAAATAATTAAAATTTATATTATGATTAACAATTTACACATCACCAAATTATCTCTCAAATAATTGTATATTAATGCTTTTGAAATATTTAATAATTAATTAAATATTAATTTTTTATATTCGTCAATTTTTCAATTTAATAAAATATCTTTTATTACGTAAAATAAATTTGAAAACATTCATATATACAGAATATTCATGGATTTATATTTATTTTATAATTATTAAATGTAAATATTTTCAAAACATAATACAAAATATTTAGATAATGATGATTATATAATTAGTGAAATTCATTTCTAATATATCGGTAATTATATATTAAAAAACTAATCTAAAAACGTTATATCTTATGTGATATATATATATATAATTTTAATATTATTTAATATTACTAAGGTAAATATAATAATATAAATTTAACTATAATATTATCGTTAGAATTTTTTTAATTATTCTTAACATAATTATAAATTACAGCTAAACCATTAAAATTATTTACTAAAATTAATAATTAAGCATAAAATAGATTAAATCTAAAATTATGGGGAGAATGACAAATCAGTAAATTCAGTTCTCAAATAATTTTTAGTTATTCCTAAGATAACGATAAATTACAGCTAAATCATTAAAATTATTTACTAAAATTAATAATTAAGCATAAAACTATTCGAATCTCAGCCACTGGTGAACTAACATGGGGTGATCACCAGTCTGATGTCTTCGGCGGGTTTCCCGGAGGGAAAAGTCCATATTTCTGGTAGACGATCCTGGTTGCTAGTCGGGAGTCCTTTGGGGAGACCCAGATACTAGGGTCATCAAAAAAAAATAGAGCTAAATCATTAAAATTATCTACTAAAATTAATAATTAAACATAAAATAGATTAAATATAAAATTATGGGGAAATGACAAATTAGCATATTCACTTATCAAATATAGTATATATTTTCTGATTTGGGAAGTGATAATGTTAAATTTAAATTTTGTATTTAATAAGTAGATCATAATAAGTAAAACCTTTGTATTTTGAAAAAAAAATCTCCAGTTTTCACAAAATTATAAAATATCATATAAAACTAAATATTATATTTTGTTTCTGTCATAAAAAATTGATCAAATTTGCGGTTGCATTTCGATAAGTTATTGTAAGCTCACCACACTAATTTGTTAAGCAATCAACTCTAGATATCTAACTCTGATTCTAGTAATGATTTCTTTACATATTGAAGGTGAAAACTTTAGAATAAAAGATCATATTTAATAAATGAAATGATGGTTTCACTTTGTAGATATTCAGGCAACGGTTGCCATGAGTCAAGCAAGCTTTTTGGCTAATAAAAGGAGGATGAAGTTTATGTTATCTGGTCATGTCTCTAAAGAAATTATTAGGGCTCGGCGTTCGGGTAGCCATTCGGGTTTCGGTTCAGTCCATTCGGGTTTCGGGTTTTCGGGTTCAAAAATTTTAGCCCCATTCGGATATTTCTAAATTTCGGTTCGGGTTCGGTTCGGATCTTTGCGGGTTCGGCTCGGGTTCGGATAACCCATTTAAAATGTTTTTAAATTTTCAAAATTCATTATATACTTTAAATTTTCAAAATCTATAAGAAATATAATATATTACATATAGATTTTCATAACATATATGTCAAAATACCTTAATTTAACATATAAATTGGTTTTCTTTGAATATTTGGATAAAAAATCAATAGATATTTAACTATTTTGGTGTTTTCAGTATACTTTAGTTATTTCAAACATTTACTTTTGACTATTTGCATATATTTTCCGAGTATTTTGGAAAACTTAAAGGTATCTTATATATTTTTAATATTTTAATATACATTATATATAAAATAATGTATATATTTAAGTATTTAAATTTATTTCGGATACATTCGGGTATCCAAACATTTCGGTTCGGATCGGATTCGGTTTCGGTTCTTTAAATACCGAAATTTTGAACCCGTTCGGATATTTAATCAATTTCGGTTCGGGTTCGGTGCTACTTTTTTGGATCGGGTTCGGTTCAGTTTTTCGGGTTCGGATTTTTTACCCAACCCTAGAAATTATTAATGTAAATTGTGCGTTATAACTTATAACAAACGTGGAAGGTCAAATCGAATATATCGGGTTCGTAGATGGTTTACAGATGTTACTTTATTGGATACACTGGATCTTTCCTCTAACCTGATTACTAGTACAATTCCCTATGAACTCACCAAGGTGGAACTGATTAGGAGTCTGGATCTTTCTTACAACCGATTACATGTGGAAGTTCTTCATTTCAAAACACTGACACCGAAGGAAATCCAAAGATCCTAATAGATAAGGAAAAATTCCTTAAAAATACACAGACTGAATTTTATTTGCTGAAAAAAATACACGAACTTTTTAGGTTTCCCAAAAATACACAGATTAATTTTGGTTGTCCATAAAATACATGAACTTTTAAATTTTGGAGGTTTCACACCTCGATTTTAACGACGTTAACTCTGATTAACGTTCTGTTAAGACACCGTTAGAAGATGTTAACTCTGATTCAAAAGTTTATGTATTTTATGGACAACCAAAATTAGTCTGTGTATTTTTTGGAAAGCCTAAAAAGTTCGTGTATTTTTTCAGCAAAGAAAATGTAGTCTGTGTATTTTTAAGGAATTTTTCTTTTTTTGTGCAAAATCATATTTTTTTTATTCAAGATTTGTTATAATCAGGTTTAGCAGTTTAGGTCTAGGCATTTTAGCCGGATTCAAAAACTTTAATCGAAACTGACCTGAAAATATTCGATCCAAAACCAAACCGAAAGTGTACAAGTATTTGTTGGGTCGAATATTTGTTGGGTCGAAAATTATTCTACACAAAAGAATCGAAACCGAAAAAAACTGATCCGAATAGACCCGGATCCAATAAAATCGACCGAATCCAACAAAATCGACCCGAATCCAATAAAATCGATTCGGATCCAATATAAACTATCTGTAAAATCTTATTGGTTTCGACATAAAATCTATTTTTTTTGTTTTGTGACATTTTGATGCAGATAAGTACAGTCAAACCTCTATAAATTAATAATGTTGGGACTACACCAAAACTATATTTTTTTATTAATTTATAGAGATTATTAATTTATCGAGATACTAATTGAACCAAAAACTCAATTTGGAACTATAAAATTATATTAATTTATAGAAATATTAATCTATCGATTATTAATTTAAAGAGGTTATACTGTATTTGGATTATTTCCAAATATCTTATTATTTATTTTGTTAAATATATTGAATTAGATAATTACCTTTTATTTGTATGTTCTATATTTTAATGGTTTTTCTATTTTAGTTAAGATTATGATTTTCTAGATTTAAGGATTTATTATAAATAGGCATTCAAGCCTAAAGATGTATTCAGACTTTGATAATTAATAAACGAGCTTTTGCTTTATACCTTGAAAGAGATTTGATTAAATTCATCTTCTTTGAGTTGCTTTGTTATTGATTTGATTAAATTTATCAATAGAAGAAGTTGGTCTCAAGACGCTATCGAAAGAAACTCTTGATTGATCCAAGAACAGGTCTCTAGAACCCTAAAAGTTCTTTGATCGACCGTTCACCCTATCGTCCGCTGCATCAGTTGGTATCAGAGCCGCGTTTCTTTGATTTCTTAATCGAAGACGATTCTGGATGTCATGGTGAGTATTAGCATCTATTATATCCTGGACGAAAGTCTTTTTGTTGAGAGAGAAGAGAACCATGAGATCTATCGAGAGATTTATGGTGATCCGATCTACGATATCTATGAAGATGATGTATGTGTTGTCCGTGCAAAATTCGGGCGAGACGAGTTTTGTGCAAAATTCGGGCGAGACGATTTCCGTGCAAAATGACGGCCAAACGGAAATTCGGGCGAGACGATTTCCGTAATAATAATGATTGATAAAAATTAAATGACTGTTTATTTGTTTCAAGTAGGAAATATTATTTTTTCAGAATAAAATATTTTATTTAAATTAACTGATCTGTATTTTAGTAATGAAATCTTTTGAATAAAAAAAAATTCTAAATTTATACTAAAAGTTTCTAAAGTTTTACTAAAAATTTACCAATGTTGTACTAAAATTTTACTTAGTTTTTCTTTACAATTTTTTTTTAATTTGTTTTGTAAATTATGTATTAGAAAATGAATATATACAAATATGATAACTAAAACAAATATATATACATGAAAAATCTATTCTAGAACCTCTTAAATCTTTTGATATTTAAAATATTTGATACTGGATGACTTCTTACGATATCGCGGAATAACTTTTGAATATATTATTAACTTTTGATATTTAAATATTACTTGCGGTAAATAAATTTTGAATATATTTAAAATTTATAATAATTTTGAAAAACTAAATTTTGTTGTAATCGATAGAAACTTTTGATTGGTTAATAATGAAAGAATAAAATTAAATGTTTTGCATTGTATTAATCGTTTTAATACATGTATCTCATAATTATGAGAAAAATAAAATAAAAATAGAAACTATCATATGAGTCTTTTCAAATAGACTACCGTATATGAGTTGTGATATATTTCTAATATTTAAATTTAAAAATATTTTGTTATATCACTTGGATGATATAAATTTACATATTTTGAGATTTTAAGCTATATTAATTATTAGGTATAGTTTAGTTTAATCAACAATATAAGATTAATTTTAAAAATTCTGAAATATGATATAAGAAATCAAATATTCTCAAGAAATCGTTACATTTATTTATTTTTATATTACTTAAAATATATCTAACACTATAAAGTTAGGTTTCTAATCAAAACACATTTGAAAAAAAAATTAGGATATAAATGACTTTTTTTGTCTTATATGTTCTCATGAAAATCATGTAAATTGCAATCATATATAATTATTTTACTATAACAAACCATAAATTAGATATTTAAAATAAACTTATACACATTAACCACTAAGCCACATATTTTATAAAATATCATTTCATAGATTAGCTCAAGTAAAATATTTTTAGTATAACTCTTACTTCTGTTTAGTTATTTATAGATGTGCTAAAAATGCATTACATGGTATACTTATAATAGACAATATTAATCTGATGGGCATAGATGGAATTTAGTTCATTTATTATTTGTTTGAGAATTATGAAATTTTAAAAAATTTAATTAATACAATGACGTCCAATTCATTATATATTATATATATACACACATATATAGCTATATATATGTATATATATATATAGCTTTTCTTTGAGAATGACTGAAAAAATAATCAAATCATAAATAAAAAGTATATAGTATTTACATATAATGGACTTTACACTAATTAAAACATTTTACAAATTTATTGATGTATATTAAATTACATATCCTATAACAATATAATATAAAGAATTAATTAATCAGTTGAATATTCGAGAATTAAAAACTCGTTAAATTTCAAAATTGTGAATTAGTTAATTTTTTAGATCTTGAATTTTTGAATAAACTTCTTTTTCAGCAATCTAACCTCTTAGTAGGATTCGAACCCAGATGAAGTTCTGACCATCTGTCAGAGAAAAAAGAACGAATGACTCTTGTAGAATTTCCATTGCTTTACTTAGCTCGCCTCTGTATTTCAATTCTCCATTAGAAAACATCAAATTGAACCACGATTTTTCCATTTCCTTTACTTTAAGAAATTAATAAGAAAAAATAATACATAAAAAAATAACTCTATTATAACTTCAGTTATTTTTTTTATTTCATCTTATCTCTTCTAAATTTGTGTATGTCTTTTTTTAAATAGAATCAAAGATCAATTTTATTTTGATTTATTTTAAAATAACGTAATATCATCATTACAAATGTAATTTTTTTAATGATCCTCTTTTTTTATTTTGAAAAAATCTAAATTCGATTTTTTTTTTATTTCCATCTCGATTTTCAGAAAAAAAGAGGGAAACTGATACTCAATTTAAAAGTGAGTAAACAGAATTCCATACTCGATTTCATAGAAACATATAGAATTCTGTGGAAAGCCGTATTCGATAAAAGTCGTATGTACGGTTTGGAGGGAGATCTTTCATATCTTTCGAGATCCACCCTACAATATGGGGTCAAAAAGCTTTGTTTATGCCTCGGGTTGGAACAAATTACTATAATTCGTCCCCTCCTACGGATTAGCCGACACTTTTCACAAATTTTACGAACGGAAACCCTTATTTTCATAGTTGTTATTCCTTAATTCTCTTTTTTTGGGTGGAGAAAAATATTTAGATTTCTAACATAATTCTTATATCTAGTTATTTAATAAAATTTCAGATAATAGTATAAATATAATTAATGACTCATAAGTTAAAATCATTAAGAACATGAAAAATAAGTAAGAATCACCTAAAATTGTGATTAACATGACAAATAAACAAGATCTACTTATTTAATAAAGTTCTTTCCCCATGAAATCAGGGTAGAGTTTGGGTTTCAGGTGGAAAGGCATTGTCACCAGCTTCCCTGTCTTTGGGAAATCGACTGCTGTGGCAGCTAGCTCTGCCAGTAGCAAACATTCTTCGTCCATGGCTCCATACTCACTTCTATCAGCATGAACGACGTGGGCATTGCATATTGTACCCAAATGCTCATTCGCCATGTTTTTTACAAAGAATTCTATTATATCCTGTAACAAAAAACCACCGATTACCCAATACTTGTTTTGCAAGCGCGTAGAAAAGAAAGTAAAACAAAGAAATGATTACTAGATAAGCAGATGCTAGAATCATGATATTATTGCAATAGATAATAACTAAAAATAAGGAGCAACGAAGCTCCTGCAGAATGAACTCAATATGATGCTAATAACCTATACCATGCAATCAATAAACTCAGAAGCAAGCATATATAATCAGTTAATCACTACTACAAGCATGCAAAAACAAAGCATCCAGCACTTTCAGAAATATCATAGAGTTATACTGGGAGAAAGAGCTTGAGGTAAGATCCTTCACAATCGGAGCAACAAAGTACGAAAGAACATTTGAGTTCATGGTCTGCATGCTTTCGTCCATGAAAGTTACGCGCAAAAATCTATCAGACAAAGCTTTGTATTTCCTGAGTACCCTGTTGGAGAGCTCAACTTCTGGGGGCAGGCAATAAGCTCTGGTTGGAGTAATCGCTAGCCTTCTAATCTCAGAGATATCATCTGACTGCACATGACTCCCTAAAAGCTTTGGATTATTCTGAATCCATTCCTGAACAAGCTTCAGCCTCTTGTACGCATCAAAAACGGGTCGTTTATAGGTACAGAGATGCTTGAGGGTAGCTATATTGACATCCTTGGGTTGGTTTCTGAGAAGATCAAAGAAGCGGTCAGTCAACTGAAACTGGTTAAAAACCCCTCTGTGCAGCACTGCATTTACTAGGAACATGATCTCAAAGGAGATTCCTTCCCTGTGGTGAATGCAGAAGAAATGATCTGTAATAGGCTCCCCAAAACAGGGCTCATCACGAATCCTGGGAGGCCACCTCACACGCTCCTCATGCACTCTCCGCGCCCTTAGATAGTCCAAGGCTGTATTCATTTTCTTCTCATGCCGAGGAGATATGAGCACTCGATATGTAAGGCATCGGCCAATTGCCCCAGCCTGGGTAAAATCAGTGGTACGGATCCAAGGGTCATCATCATCCAAGAGATCGACGGGAACAGTTTCATAGATATCATCATCGGCTGTTCTGTACCAGACACGGGGTGATGAAGCCAGCTGCAAGAGTAGCACATAGCCATCAAGAGTTCTATACTGCCTGACTGTTCGTATGTCTCTCACCAATAGCTCCAACTTATAATCACAGTTGATCACAGCGTACATCATTGTGTCCTTCAAAGAGAAGGCAGTGCTCTTTGTGAAGCAAAATCTGCAAGTGTTGTCAAAAGGGTCTACGAGGAAATCAACCCCTTCAGCTCTCCAAGAAACAAGAAACTCATCGCGGGCAACCAAGGTCCCAATCTCAATCGAAACACCAGTCAGCTTATAAGGTGTTGTCGTTCTTCTTCTCTGGTTAAGCGTGTACGGGTTCTTAGGCCCCAAGCTGACTTTCAAAGGCTGGCCATCGAGGATGAGCTTGGATTGCCCCGCAGCATCCATTGCACGACCTGCTGACTCAGGAACCGCGAAATGGACAAAGGCATGAGGCTCCACTCTCTTGTAACCATCAAACGTGGGGATGTTTGAAGTGTCAGTGATGTCGAAATTAGGATAAGAACCAGGAGGAGTCCAAGAAGTTTTTAATCTGCATCGCCAAACGAGTCCTACTTCTTCTTCAAGGTAATCTGTAAGCTCTTTTGCAGTTGTTTTATCCCCAAACCCACCAACGCTTACTTGTGTCACAACCGTGTTCTTGATGTTTCCTTCTGACCCCATTCTCCTGAGAAACAAAAAAGAACAAATATAAGATAATCGTTCCGAGTCTCAGTAATCAGATCAACAAAATAAACAATGACTACAAAACACCATGAAAATAAGTAGATGTAATTAGAATCATGCATAAACAACAAAGCAGGTGAGATCATCATAAGAAACTGACTCCATAAGCACCTTTGATTGTTTATGGTAATGAGGAATAAATAATGCACTGAGTCACTGAACGAACACAAAAAACTCTTAAGATACATCTCAGATACTTAATAAGTAACTGTTCAAGTTCACATCATCAACCAATGATCAGACAAAGAACATATCAATCATGGCGTTCAAAACCCTAATTCGCTGCTCCCTTAGAAGTTCAAATGAGAAGAAACATCAAACTGAGAGACGATACTGATGATTTAATTATGAAGATAACCCTAACGACCGTACAGAATTATACAACAGTACAAAGAGAACCTGGGGACTTACAAAGTGATATCTTCGATCTCAAGGTTGGCAGTGAGATCGGGAGAGACATGGAAGCAATGCGGAGAAGAAAAGGATAATAGGAGAGTGAGCGATTAGTACAGTGGAACCGCCATAGCTAAAAACCATCAACCATCGTCTTCTACCAGTCAACGGAAGAGAGTGTTGTGCTAATCGTGTGATTAGACGTTTCTTTATGGGCTTTTTTTACAACAATATAAGCATATGGTCTTTATGGGCTTTTAATGGGCCTTTGTATATTATAGAAATTCCATTTTTCTACAACAGTATTTTGTTACGTTTGAACTTTTTTTCATTGTTAAAAAAAAAAGAACTTTTTTCTACAATGCTTGTTTTCCTTCCTTTTTTTTTGAAAAAGAAAAAGTTCTACAATGCTTGTTTATGGAAATAGTACTTCCATTCAAAAATTATAAAGTTTTATTTCACAAAGATATTTTATGATATTTGCATTTTGACTTACTAACAAGTAACAATAATTTATTTCCATTCAATACCTGTTTATGGAAATAGTATTTCCATTTAAGAATTATTAAAACTATTTTACAAAGAATATATTATGCTATTTGCATTTTGACTAACTAACAATAAATAATTTATGGATTAAGTAAAGATTACCCTATAGCTGTCATCAATTCAACTTTACATTCAAAATTGTGAATAGACGAGAAGAAAGACGTTTAAGCAAGCTAAGCTACGAGTTACAAATTAGTTTTTGTCAAATAATGCAGACTAAATCTTCATTTGGGCAACCGCGCGGATATTGAATTTCATATTTTTGATGTCATATAAATTTGCATTGTTTTAACCACTCATTTAGCATGTAATTGATCATATAGTTTAGTATTTAGACATTTTTAGGTTGTATTTTCATTCACATGTCTTTATTAGATGTTAAAGTGTTTTTGTGAAATTTTTAGAGGTGTTTGAGGCTGTTTTGAGGAAAAAGAGGTCAAGAATGATCTTTGGTCAAGAGGTACAAGATGAAGTTTTAGAGCGGGTCGTCGCAGCGACCTTACACACCCACTCTAGTCATGACAAGATCATCGAAGAACATGAGATATGGGAACGGGTGTGTGCACCGAGGAGACCAAGCCGCTGTGGCACTTGGTAAAGCACGCAAACCTTGAGCAAAGTCTGGAGCGGGTTGGGACAGCGAGTTAAGTAACACGCTGTACGTCATGCGAGTTATAGAGCGGGTACTCACAGCGAGGTACAAAATATTTTATATAGAAAAAGATGTTAAAGTCACATTATGAATGCTAAAGTAAATAAATATGATGTTTTATCTAAAAATATATTCGATATTTAGCTGATTATCGATAAAATATATTGACTGGTATTATGTAATATTAATATTTTTAATTGTGTCGTTTTTAATTTGTCTTATACAATATAAACAATATAGAGAATTTACAGTTCTATATGTTTCAATTAAGTATAGCTAATATTATTTTGAAAAATAACAAAAAGTGAAGTATTTATTAAAAAAAAAATATCAATATAATATTTAAAACACCATTATTATTGAAATAAAATATCAATCAAAATTTATGTAAGAAAACAGATTATTGTTATTAAAACGTCACCAATATATACTGAAAATCCAAAAACTAACGTGAGAAAAATATTTCCAATTTTTTTATGATTCGTGAAATTAAAACATCAAACAAACTTGTGTGTTGCACGGGTTCATATCTAGTATGAAATAAACAATTCTCATTAGCTGGTGAATCCAATAATTTCTCAAAAACAAATCTACGTTCAGAAAGCGCAAGTCATTAATTAGTTTTTGTTTAAACAAGACTGATCGGTTTTGTGAAATTTTCATATCAATGATTCTTTCGCCGATTGGCTTTTTTTTTGTTCGTGTGGGCTGAATATTAGACTAGCTAAAGGCCCAAAGTTATACCCCTCTCGTGGCTCGTTCTTACTGCATTTACTGCACGGCATCATGCTCTTGTCGTAATGTTTCTTTCTGCCGTCCTCTTCCACTATCATTAAGAGCATCTCCATCAGAGGTTTAAAGAGAGGTTCACATGTTTTTCCAAAAAAAAAAAAAAAAAAAAAGTTATAAACCTGTGTCAAAAAAGTTGACAGTAAAAACCCCGTATTTCTGCGGGCTCCACGCGTCGTGGTGGTCCGCGATTGGACCAGTATTAATTTTATCTTTTTTACAAAAGTCAAATGAAAAAAAATAAATAATAATAAACTAGATCATGATCCGCTCGACCGAGCGGAAGTCAACTTTTTTTTAATCTTTGTTTGTACTAAATGTTATATATGATTGCAATATGTATTAATATAAAATTTTGATAAATAACAATGTGTACTAATGTGTTTAAATAAGCAATGTGTTTAATCACTAAATTTGATTTTTAAATTTTATGATAACGTAAAGTAGATTTTAAATATATTATTTAAAATATATAGTGCTATATATTTTGTATTTTCAACATTTATCATATAAAACTTACACTCGGGTATTATTTACGATTTTTGCAAAGGCCATGTATAATTCAGTTTAAAATGTATTCTATATTGTTTAGTTTTATGTAGTATCGAGTTTGTATAATTCAATTTTGTGTTTAAAAAAACAATATCAAAACTGTCTTTCGTATGTAAAAATAACACTTTGCAAGCGCGAGTTGTGTATTTTTATTGTAACATAAAATCTGATATAAAACTTATGTTTTTTGTACATTACGAAGTTTAATTTTTTAAAAATAATTATTATATAATTTCAAAGTGAATTTTATCTCTGAGGTCTAATATATTTTGTGTGTAATGGTTCAAAGCATTTTCGATATATATTATATTTCAGTTTGGTTTGTTTTTAGTATTATTGTATAAGTATAATACTATACAATATTATTATATTCTATACAATATATAAAGCTATATGTGTTATTTGTTTTAAAAAGTAGATTAGACCCAACGTAGTTAAAGAATAGTCATATCTTTATGTATGTGACTATGACTTATCTACCTAATGTTATCCGTACAAATAAAATCAATATGGCCAATGAAAGTATACTGATCAATTTAAAATGAATTGTATAGGGTAACTCTAGTACGATTAATTTTTTAGTATTCTTAGTATCTATCTTATTTAATCGACATGTAATAAAAGTGAAAACTATATATGGAATATGGACAAAGAGAGAAATTGTATTTAAGGAAATACATCAATGCAAAGTTAGATTATGGTATGTATTATATATAAAGAATGAGACATTTAGTTTAAATATATGAGGTCCACCTTTTAAAATCCACCTAGAAGAAGTTGTAATGTTTCTGATTTAATAAGATAAGACTAGAGTTTGATCCGTCCTTTCAAAGGGCGGGGAAGATTTTTTTTTTGCCATCTTATGCATTGATCTTTCGGGTTTGTTAAATGTCTGAGATTATTATCAATCTTAAAAGTTTGCATTTTGATGATTCTCGTTGGGACATAAGATATTTATATATATATTTTGTTGACAAATTTATTTAACCCGTCTTTTTGTTCACCAATATGTTTAAATATGATGTTCGGTTTTCGGTTTTGGTTTTGGTTTTAGGTTGTTTTTCGTTTTGGATTTCTGTTTCAGTTCAATTATGATTTTTCCTTTTTTGTTCAAGAGATATATAAACCGTTCTGTTATTTTTGAAATAAGATAATATATTTATATTTTCCTGACCCGGATATACGGAATCAGTTTTTTCAACAATTTATTTACAGAAATTAGAAATTTCATACATGTATTTTTATTTAATTTTTTATTTATAGATAATTAAATTAAAATTAATAAATATAATTTTATGAAACTAAGATAATTCATTTATATAACCCGTCCTTATTAATTTACTTATATTTTAAAACTGTAAATTATAGTAAATTTTTTTTATCTTGGCCAAAGCTTACTTTAATATTATATAAATTAACTATATTTCATTCAACCCATATCATACTATATTGAATTATGTTTAATATTTTAATTTAACTATGTAATTATTTATTATTTTATATATCTTAATTTACTATTTTGTTTTAATACGTTGAAGTATATGTGGTAAAATTCATGAATGTATTCTAGTCTTTAGTTTTATGATATGTAAAATATTTAATAAATGAATTAAGTCACTTTATATTTAGTTGATGTATTAATTTAATTATGAATATAAATATTATGGGTAATATCTATAATGAAAGAATAGATATTTGTAAATAATTTTATTAATAGTAATACGAATTTTATTATTTAAAACTAAATATTTAAAAGAATTTTATGTTTACATATTAAATAAAAATATATTAAAAGATATTAAAAGATATTAGTAAAATAAAATCTTGGAAAATGATACTTGACAATATCTTTTTAGATATCTTATTTTGAAAATATTAAAATAATAGATTGAATATAGTATATATTTAATAGTAATTAAGTTAGTTGTGAGAGAAAAAATAGAATATAAATCAATGAAATTGTCCAATCTAGAATACTTGTAAGTAGATAAAAAGTTAAGTTTATTTAAGGAATTATGTATATTTAATTACAATTAAATTAGATATATAAATATATGAATATATAATATGTTAAATTAATTAAATTATTAGAGAAATGGCCAACATGCACTTTTTTGATAGTCCAAAAAGTAGTCGATAAATATCGTTCCTGTTTTAATAGTATTGATTATTTTGTGTTCTATAATGAAAGAATAGATATTTGTAAATAATTTTATTAATAGTAATACAAATTTTATTATTTAAAACTAAATATTTAAAAGATTTTATGTTTACATATTAAATAAAAATATATTAAAAGATATTAAAAGATATTAGTAAAATAAAATCTTGGAAAATGATACTTGACAATATCTTTTAGATATCTTATTTTGAAAATATTAAAATAATAGATTGAATATAGTATATATTTATAGTAATTAAGTTAGTTGTAAGAGAAAAAATAGAATATAAATCAATGAAATTGTCCAATCTAGAATACTTGTAAGTAGATAAAAAAGTTAAGTTTATTTAAGGAATTATGTATATTTAATTACAATTAAATTAGATATATAAATATATAAATATATAAATATATAATATGTTAAATTAATTAAATTATTAGAGAAATGGCCAACATGCACTTTTTTGATAGTCCAAAAAGTAGTCGATAAATATCGTTCCTGTTTTAATAGTATTGATGGAGCATAGGGAATCGAGAGGGGAGGTTCACCAATAAGGGTGCTCTTAAATACCTAATTACATAAGTTGATTATTAAACCGTATGCTCTGCCCACGCATAATAAATATTGAACGTTAAAAGCGAATATACCTAACCAATTAATGAAGTGACACGTGAATTCCCCAACTCACCGCCAAAAAATTCTAAACACATCGAGAAATTTTTAATGAATCAAATCTCCTAAAGTAAGCATTAAAATATAATTAAAAATGATATGAAGTGGAAGAAAAGCGGATAAGGTGGACCCCGGTAACCCCCCCACCGTTTGTTTGGTTAACGGAGTTACGTTATATCCATAGGAAGACAGTACGAGTCTGATCTATAAATACCTCCACCTAGACCTGGCAAAAGACTGGAATTGAGGACCCGCACAAAAACCAAACCAAAATACCTAACATAAAACAATATATATATATATATATTATATATATATATATAGGTTTGTATTTTATTTTAGTAGTTTTGAGGCTTTTATATATATATATAATTGTTTGAATGTATTGAGAAAAAAAGTTATTGAATTATTTTAAAATCTAGATTTTTTTTTATTTCAAATATCTAAAATAATTAGAATCATCCATATTTTTTATTTGAATCATATTAATTATTCAATAATTTACTTAAAATATTTGATAATTCATCTGAATTACCCAAATAACTAAATTGGAAATTTACCAACCAAACCAAACCAAACCAAATCCAAAAACATTTGAACCGGAAATAGGTAATAAATTAAATAGATCCTCCAAGTCCATCGTTTGTTTAATAACGGAGTTATATTATATCCGTAGGAAAGACTACGAATCTGATTTATAAAGACCTCTCTCATCGTCTTCTTCAACCACTTCGTTCTCTAGCTTATTATACAGTTCGCATCAAATCAAAATTAGGGTTACGAATTCTCCGTTAAACTGATCAGGTGTGTCTCTCTCTCTCTCTCTCTCTCTCTCTCTCTCTCTCTCTCTCCATCTTCTCCCATTATTTAACGCGAATATGTCTAATTGATTGATTTCGTTCAATTATCTCATTCCGATTAGATCTGAAAACGAAATCGATTCGATCTGCAAAACGGTTTATGTGACGGATTATTATAGATTGCACATCGTATTCTAACCTTGTGGATCATTCAGATTGTGAAGAACGATGGAGGCATTTGGAAAATCATCCGCCAATGTGATTTACTTGTCTGCGATACTGGATCCTCGTGAAGGACCCGACACGTGTCACAAATGCGACTACAAATGCGAGAACGAGAACGTTTGCGGGAACGTGTACCGGTGCAAGCTAACCGGTTTAACCCACGTCTGTGACAAGAACTGCAACCAGCGGATCTGATATGCTGCGAAGAGTATATGTGAGGAAGGGAAACGGAAGAGGAGAAGGAAATGAAGTTACCGTGGATGAGCTGGCAGTAGAGTAAAGGTTGTTAGTTGATTTGATTGTACTTGGGCCCTCAGTATATAAAGGGACCTAAGTGATAATAAGAAGTTAGTTAGTTGGTTAGCCTCTGGGCAGTTAGAGAGTGCAAGTTGTATTTGGCTTAGACTCCGATCTGTGGAGCTAAGAGAGGGTGGTTGGGCGGATCTTATTCAATATACATCTCAGTTCTAACAAATTGGTGACGGTGAGCGTTCTGGATCGGGAACTTCGCGAAGATGAAGAACACGAAGCAAGCGATCGAGAGTCAATCGGATCCTCCGATATCACTGGATTTGCTCGCGACGACGTTACGCGATCACACGGCGTCTCAGATCGATACGAATCGGCGATTCACTGAGTCATTTCATGAGTTGGAGAAGAATGCGAAAGCGATGGAATCACGAATCGAAGCATCACTGGAGGCGAAGATCGAAGCATGTTACGAGAAGATGTGCGCACGGTTAGAGAAGAAGCTATCAAAATCGATTGAGGTTTCCGACGAGTCTCCACCGCCGTATCGTCATCCTAACTTTCAGGTACACAACTCCACCTCGGAACCTGGCCGTAGCCTTAGGAATGAGGAAGCGATTGAGAGAACCATGGTAGTTGGTAGTAGGGAACGAATGTTGAAGCGTGTGGAATTGCCTGTGTTTGATGGCGTTGATGCGTATGCCTGGTTTGCGTTAGCTGAACGTTTTTTCAGGATAGGAGGTTACGACGACAGAGCGAAGTTGGAAGTCGTCTCTGTGAGCTTAGCAGGGGACGTGCTGAGCTGGTTCAATAGTGAGATGCATCGGAGGGGTTTTAGAAGCTGGATTGAGTTTAAACAGAAGCTGGTATCGAGGTTTAGCAAGGAGAAGTTTAGAGACCCCAGTCAGCCGTTTTTCGCAGTGAAACAAACGGGTACTGCAGCTCAGTATATACATGCCTTTGAAGATTTGTCGACTCAAGTAACTGGTCTAACAGACACGCAACTAGAAGGCATCTTTATGAACGGCTTGACACCAGAGATGAGGGAGGTTGTCAATATGTGCAAACCAGTGGATTTGGAAGAAATGATTTCATCAACTTATCAAATGGAGGACAGTGTGCTGTACAAAGTTGTTTGTAGAGAGAGACAAGCTGAAAAGAAGGACAGCTTAAAAGCAACATCAACAAAGCCTTACTCTTCTCAAAGGAGTAATTCAGGATGGACTTTCAAACCGCAGCAAATTAAACAAAGTGAAGCAGGGGGTCAGAGACCTCAGTTACGTTTGACAGAGACTCAGAGAGCTGAAAAGAAGCGTTTGGGACTTTGTTTTACTTGCGATGAGAAGTGGTCAAGACAACATTCGTGCCCAAACCGTTCTCTTCAGGTGTTGACTGTAGTTAATGGAGTCGAAATGGAGATTGTGGATCAGGCTTTGGTAGAAGTGGACGAAGAAGTTGTTGGTTCAGAAGCATCGATGATGGAACTTTCCCTAAGTTCTTTTTTGGGCCTATCGTCACCAAGAACTACTAAACTGCTTGGTTCAGTGAAAACAAATAAGATGGTGGTGATGATTGATAGTGGGGCAACCCATAATTTCATATCACCAACAGCTGTGAAGATGAACAGGCTACATGTTACACCAAACGACAAATTGAGCGTGCTCTTGGGTACTGGAATTTCTGTTAGTGGTTCAGGAGTTTGCCAAGACGTGGAGTTGATGCTTCCTGAGATGTCTTTTAAAGCAGATTTCATCGTTCTGGAACTGGGGAATGCGGACATAATCTTGGGAGTGCAGTGGTTACGCACTTTGGGCAAGTGTATGGTTGATTGGGAACGGAATGAATGGTCTTTTATCTACAACGGGGTCCCAGTCACATTACTTGGTGATCCAACACTTCATGAACAGAGAGTTTCTATTAAAACATTGACGGTAAAGGCTCAAGCGAGTAAAGGTGTATCAGAAATGGAGTTAAAAGCAGTAGAGGGCATTAAGGTCGTTGACGATATCTTGCCTCCGCTGATAGAAAAGAAGTTACAAGAGTATGAGGAGGTATTTCAGAAACCGGTGGGATTGCCTCCAGTCAGAGGCAGGGAACATGCTATTAGGCTACAAGATAACTCCAAGCCTATAAGCGTGAGACCTTATAGGTATCCTCAAGCGCATAAAGAAGTCATGGAGAAGATGGTTAAGGAAATGTTGGAAGAAGGATTGATTAGACCTAGTCAAAGCCCGTTTTCTAGCCCAGTCCTACTGGTCAAGAAGAAGGACAACTCTCATCGATTCTGTGTGGATTATAGGGCTCTGAATAGGGCAACAATTCCAGATAAATATCCTATACCAATGATTGATCAGTTGTTGGATGAGTTGCATGGAGCAAAGATATTTTCAAAGCTGGACCTTCGAGCTGGGTATCATCAGATAAGAATGCAAGAACAGGATGTCGCGAAAACGGCGTTTCGGACACATGATGGTCACTTTGAGTTTCTAGTGATGCCATTCGGCCTCACTAACGCTCCGGCCACGTTCCAAGCATTGATGAATGATATCTTCAGACGGTTCCTGCGGAAGTTTTACTAGTTTTCTTTGATGATATTCTCATCTATAGCAGCAGTGTGGAAGAGCATGAGAAGCATTTGAGTTTGGTCTTAGAGGAGTTCAAGAAGCACAAACTCTTTGCAAACAGGAAGAAGTGCGCATTTGCCCAAGGAAGAGTTGAATATTTGGGGCATGTGATATCCAGTGAAGGAGTTGCTATGATAGTCAGAAGATCGTTGCAGTACAACAATGGCCTACTCCAAAATCAGTTAAAGCGTTGGAGGAGTATTTTTGGATTGACGGGCTATTATAGAAAGTTTGTACAGAGCTATGGACCTATTGCGAGACCTCTCACGGAGCTTCTCAAGAAAGATCAATTCGAGTGGTCTGAGTTAACACAGAGGGCGTTTGATAAGTTGAAAAAAGCGATGGTCACAGCACCAGTATTAGCTCTACCTGACTTCTCTCAGCTGTTCATTGTGGAATCAGATGCTTCAGGCTTCGGTCTAGGAGCAGTATTAATGCAAAAATAATCATCATATCGACTTACTTCAGCAAAAGGATTTGACACACAAAGAACAGCAGAAGCCGATATATGAGGAGAGAACTCATGGCGATAGTGATGGCAATCCATACAGAAGTGGCGTCATTACTTATTGGGAAGAAGGTTTGTAGTCAGAACTGATCAACAAAGCCTTAAGTACTATTGGAGCAGCGTGAGATAACCCTGGATTATCAAAGGTGGTTAACGAGGATATTGGGTTATGAATTCGATATTGAGTACAAGGTTGGAAGCCGAGAATAAAGTTGCAGATGGTCTCTCTCGGATAGAGTATGAGAAAATGGAGAAGGTGCAAGTAGACTTGATGGCTTTAACGGTTCCGTCATCATTACAGTTGCAGATTTGTATCGAGAGAGTGTGACAATAATGAGGAGATACAAGAGACGATTCACAGATTGAGTGTTGAATAAAGAACCAATGAAGGATGGGTTTACTGTGGTGAATTCGTTTGTTTTATAAAAATGCTATGGTCATTCCTTCTGATTCAACACAGCTTCCTATCATCCTACAAGAGTATCATGACAGCTAATGGGGGTCATGCAGGCGTTTAAGAACATTACTAGCGTGTGAAAGCTATATTCTACTGGTCGAAGATGAGAAAGACAGTTCAAGAATATTGGGCAGCCTGCACCAGTATGTCAGACACACAAGACTTCAACTCTGGTTCCAGCAGGCTTGTTACAACCGATTGAATATACCAGTCCGTATATGGAAGATGTTGCTATGGACTTCATTGAAGGGTATACCAGTATCACAAGGGGTTAATGTCATTTAGTGGTGGTGGATCGCCTCAGTAAATATGCTCATTTCATGACTTTGAAGCATCCTTCACTGCGGTTGATGTAGCCAACA
>NW_026616639.1:0-23060 GCF_000801105.2 Raphanus sativus | reverse complement strand
AAAAATGGAAGTTTCCCCTTAGGTAAGAAAACTTCTATTTTGCTCCAAGGGGCGTCCGATCTAGGGGTTGGAACCAGGCAGGGGTTGGTTCCTGGTTTCTCTTGAACAAGGGCCGGAAGTCGAGAACCTGTCCGGAAGCTGGAGAAAACTCATGTCTGGATATTTTTCCCCAACAGTTTTGCCCCTTATTCCTTGATTTACTCGTGGAAATCAATGGATAACATGTGCTTCTTGAGCCTTGGTAGTTTTCTCTTGGGTACCTTATCTTCTTGCAGTGGGTCAGACCGGGGACCGTAACCGGAAACTATAATTCAAGAAGGCTTTAGAATTTCTCGACCCAATCGCTGAAAAATCCTTCGGATCCCTCTATATTACTATAATCTTAATTCCTTTCGAGGATCATGTCTTTACTCCAAGAGATCTGGGTAGCGGGGTTCATTTGAATTTGAATTTCCCGAGCCCAGTCTTGGTAACTCCGAGATCCCGGATTGGCGGATTTTCCGAGAAGAACTCCCAACGGCTCTCTGCCCCTTTTTGTATATATATACTCTCTTATTCGTGTAATGTCTCCTTAACCCCGAATCTTGCCATTTCTCGTGCCAACTCCTAAAGCTTTTTAATTGCAGAAATGAGCGAATTGGAGAAGAGAGCTAACTCCTTGTCATCCGGATCCAGCAGCCCACCGTTGTTGGGCCCAAATATGGCTCGCTAGATGACAATAGAACCAAAGCAAGTATTGGGCCAAGACAAAGCCCAACGCGTATCAGAGACCTGAGCTAAGGTTCATTACGGGGCCGGAGGCTGGAAGCTAAGGGCAATCTTCGAAGAGGTCACGATGAAGAGGAAGCTCACATCGTAACAGAAGGAGCGCAGGACCTGGTCAAAGGGGAGCTGTTACAAATCCCTCAAATCACGGAGGGGATCTCGGGAACAAGTTGGCTACGATCAAGAAAGAAGATCTATTCAACCTTTATTCATTTTCACGATTATTCATATCTACTCTAAAGCATTTTTGCTATCTTTGTAATCGTCAAGATAAATATCTTTTGTAATCAATCTTTTACCACATTATCAATACAAATCAAAGTTCATTCAACAAGTTATTACGGGATTCAGCCCGTGTTATCTTTCCATAACCTTTCCTAAACCTTAAACCTGATCTAAAAATCTAGGTGGTGAGTTTAATCCCTCACAATTGGCGCCGTCTGTGGGGAAGAAACAATCGAATCCCTTACTCTAACTTGAGGATGAATCCTACCGATCAAACAACAAATCCGTCTGATCTTAACCTCCTGATTCAGAGCGATGGCTCACCGAACGACGGAGGCTCTACCCTTGTAACCTCGGAGCCTCGACGTGGCGACCACCGATCCAGACAGCAGCTTCCGATTAACACTCGAACGAGCCAGACTACAACCGGAGCTACTAACCAGAGATCATCAAGTGGAACCGCCCCCCGGCTTCCAATCACCGAGAATCCTCAGCAGCAAGCCGCTCCGAACCAAACGGAGGCTCAGCTTTCTGAGATTCGTCAGATGATGATGCAACTAGTAGACAAAGCTCAGGAAAGTGAGTGTACGATGCATCAGCTAGCTGTTCGACAGCAACGATTCGAAGAGATAACAAGATCTCTAGACACAACAACCCAACCACCTCGACGTCAAACTCCGGGGGTCACTTTCCGAGATCGATTGACTGATCCCTCATTCCCCCGGGGACGTTTAGACTTTTCTCCTGATAGCACTGCTCCCGAAGGACAGGGATCAGCTTTCCAGACACCTCATACTGGGACAGCTCCCGTGTTTAACCCGCCTATCACCAGTGCTATGGGAAGCAACGTGGCAACAACCAGTTCCACACCCGGTCAGGTCGCTGATCGGAGCTCTCGCCTACCTCCTCCGCCGACTGATTTTAGGTCCGGGGCAGGAGTATCCTTCCCATCCGGAGGCAGAACAACAGCTCCGGTTTATCAAACCAGAGGCTCAACCCCAAATGGGGACGGGTATCAACGGATAGATTCCGATAACCCAAGAGCTGGTGAGCGATTTAGCCCACCAACTGCATGGGAAGATGAGCCCACACGATTCCGTCAGGAACCTGCCCGTTGGGTACCTAATAACGACCCAAATGTCCTACCCATGGAAGGACCTGAACCTATCCGTAGGTATATGGAACGAACTCACGCAGCTCTCCAAAAATTGGGAGCTCAAGTCCATAAAGCTACGAGCTCAGCTCCCGAAATCGATAGTTTGATCGAAGAAACCCGTGGAACTCCATTCACTGACAGAATTTCCAGCTCCTACATAAGAGATACCGACAAATCAGAATTCCCGAGTATGATGGGACCTCTGACCCAAAGGCCTATTTGAGAGCTTTCCAACTGGCAATCGTTAAAGCCCATTTTACACAGGAAGAATGCGAAGCAGGTTACTGCAGGACATTCGCCGAAAACTTGGTCGGAACAGCCCTTAAGTGGTTCTCTGGTCTCGAACCAGCCTCGATAGATAGTTTCGATCAGTTAACTAACGCCTTCATGAAGCAGTACTCGACCATATCCTGAAACAAGCCTCTGAAGCCGACCTTTGGAAGGTCAGACAAGGAATGGGGGACTCACTACGAGTCTACATCGAGAAATTCAGGGCAATAAGAACTAAGCTCTCGAATCCTAACGACCTAGTCGCTATCGAGGCTCTTAGGAGAGGTATGTTCTATAAATCGAAATTCTGGTCAGAGCTAACACTCAATACTCCTCCAACTATCGATGATGCTCTTCATAAAGCCACCAGATACATTACTTTGGAGGAGGAGACAGCCGCATTGGATAAACTCCACAAGAAGCCTCAGAATCACTCAAAAGATGAATCCTCTGAGGCAAAGGGACCTCACAAAAGGGGGAACCCCCGAAACAACCAAACACAGGGAGAACATTCCTACGCAATCGAGGAAGACAAGGAAGAGAAACCTGTCGCCGCAGCGAACAAAACTCCCTGGTCAAAAGGCTTTGATAAAATCAAACATTGCTCTTATCATGATCGAGAATGGCACTCAACTGAGGAATGTTGGGACCTCCAACGACAACTGGCAGCTAAATTCGCAGCTGGAGAAATAAAGGGCGTGGACCTTAAAAAGCCACCACCTTATCAGAAAAGAGGTTCCAGAGACACCTCCCCAAAGCGCGAGAGGTCACCTGAGAAGGAGACCGATTCGCCACCTCCAGCTCCCAAGAAAAGAGTCGACATGATTCTTGGGAAATTCCCCCAAGGAAAAAGTTTACAAGTCGAAGCTCTCTTGAGCAAACCGTCCCCTCAATCGAGCCCTGACTCGAGGGTGGACTGTATCCTTGGAGGATCAGACATATGTCAAGACTCCGTCAATTCCATTAAGAATCACGTACGGAAGGCTGTGTCTAACACTGGACCTAAGCCTTCTAACCCCGAGTCCAATACTAAGATTTCTTTCTAGGAAAGCGAGACCTCAAACCTCGACAGACCTCACGATGATGCGTTGATTGTCACCCTGAACATCGCAGGATACGAGGTCCCTAAACTCATGATAGACACAGGAAGCTCTGTCGATCTTATTTTCTACAACACCCTAAAAGGGATGGAAATAGACGACTACGAAATTATTGGCCAAAAAGCTAACCTCGTAGGCTTCTCCGGAGAAACAGCTACCTCATTGGGGACTATCAAGCTCCCAGTCATAGCTGGCAGAATAATGAAAATGACCAACTTAGTAGTCATCGACAAACCTTCCACGTTCCATGCGATCCTGGGAAGATCCTGGATTCACAAAATGAAGGCAGTAGCCTCGACGTATCATCAATGCGTAAAATTCCCAACACCCGAAGGGATAGCTACCGTACACGGTAGCCAGAAGATATCCAGGATCTGCTATTTGGGAGGATTCGAAATCCTCAAAAAGTCCCCCCAATAGCAATTACAGATCCAGGAGGGTCGCGAAATGCAACAAAATATTCGAGGTCCCCCCAAGAACCTCACCGAAAAAGTTTGCATCGACGACTCAAATCCTGAAAGACAGGTGAGCATCGGATCCGAGCTACCTTCCGAGACAAAAAAGGAGCTCATTGATTTCTTGAAAAGCAATGTCAAAACCTTTGCATGGTCCACCAGCGACATGAAAGGCATAGATCCAAACGTCACCACCCATAAGCTAAAAGTAGACCCTACTTTCAAACCGATCAAACAAAAGCGTCGCAAGCTAGGCCTCGAAAAGGCTCAAGCTGTTAACGACGAAGTTGACCGACTTACGAAAGCTGGGTCCATTCGAGAGGTATACTACCCCGATTGGTTAGCTAACCCAGTAGTGGTAAAGAAGAAAAACGGGAAATGGAGAATCTGTGTAGACTTCACAGACCTGAACAAAGCTTGTCCTAAAGACAGCTTCCTGTTACCTCACATCGACCGCCTGGTTGAAGCAACAGCTGGCCATCGACTCCTATCCTTCATGGATGCCTTCTCAGGATACAACCAAATCATGATGGATCCTGAGGACCAGGAGAAAACTGCATTCATAACCGAACGAGGAACCTATTGTTACAAGGTTATGCCATTCGGATTAAAAAACGCAGGAGCTACCTATCAGAGGCTAGTAAATAAGATGTTTGCTGGGCAACTTGGAAAAACCATGGAGGTCTATATTGACGATATGCTAGTCAAATCCTCAGCTGGAGAAGACCATATCTCCCACTTAAGGGAATGCTTCGATATCCTTAACAAGTACGATATGAAGCTCAATCCCACTAAATGTACTTTCGGGGTACCCTCAGGCGAGTTCCTAGGCTATCTCGTAACCGAAAGAGGCATTGAAGCCAACCCGCAGAAGATAGCAACCTTCCTAGAAATGCCGTCACCGAAGACAACCAGAGAGGTACAGAGATTGACTTGACGAATTGCGGCATTAAATCGATTCATATCCAAGTCCACCGATAAGTGCCTCCCATTCTAAAAGCTTTTAAGAAATAATAAGAAGTTCTTATGGGACGAGAAATGCGAGGAAGCCTTCAAGCAATTGAAAGCTTACCTCTCCGAACCTCCGATCCTATCCAAACCTGTAGTAGGAGAACCATTGTACCTGTACCTCGCTGTATCGACTGCCGCAGTTAGCGGCGTGCTGGTACGAGAGGAACAAAACGAACAAAGACCTGTCTATTACACCAGTAAGAGTTTGATAGACGCCGAAACAAGGTACCCTTCAATGGAAAAATTAGCTCTGGCAGCTGTAACAGCTGCTAGAAAATTGCGACCTTACTTCCAATCGCACTCAATCGTCGTAATGACCTCACAACCATTACGAATGATATTGCATAGCCCTAGCCAGTCAAGGCGATTGGCCAAATGGGCCATAGAGCTCAGTGAATATGATATTGAGTATAGACCTCGAGCAGCAGCGAAAGCTCAGGTCCTTGCCGACTTTATCATTGAACTAGCATCCGAGCAATTAGACTCCGAAATAGAATCTCCGAAGTGGAGCCTGTATGTCGACGGAGCCTCGTCAAAACAAGGCTCCGGTGTCGGTCTAAGGCTAACTTCTTCAGCAGGAGAAACCATTGAGCAGTCATATAGGATCGGATTCAGCGCCTCAAACAACAAAGCTGAATATGAAGCACTAATCGCAGGGTTGAAACTCGCCCTGAGCCTCGGAATTCGAGAGCTAAACTCTTATAGTGATTCGCAGCTAGTAGCTAGCCAGTTTCAAGGAGAATATGAAACGAGGGACGAAAGAATGGGGGCATATCTCGAAGTCATCCAGAACCTCACTAGGCAGTTCGACAAATTCGAGCTAACAAGGATCCCACGAGGAGAGAACTCCTCAGCAGATGCGTTGGCTGCTTTACCCTCCATGTCAGACCCCCTCGTAAAACGGATCATACCCGTAGAAGGAATCGAAAAACCAAGCATCGACATAGCTACTAAAGCTGAGATAAACGGCAAGCTAACAGAGCAACCCGAAGGTACCTACCCTGAAACGGTAGCTACCCAAGTTCTCACAACGTTTTGGTTCCCAAAAACCAGAATACGTAGCTCTAAAAAGCATACCTCCGAGAACACAATCCAAAACACGGAAGGTATTCCTCGAAATTCAGACTCCTTGGAGCCTGATCTCACGAATAGCCCCGGGGGCACCAACTCAGACCCACTCGTCTGCAGAATTAAAACCAGAAGCCGTTCAGCTCTCCAAAATTCATCTGGGGGCACCATCCAGGCCCCAGAGAATAATGAAGGAGTTGGAGGTATTCCTCGGAATTCAGACTCCCTGGAGCCCAATCCTACAAATACCTCCGGGGGCACCACGACACCAGGTCCAGAACAGGAACCTCCCTCGTCTCTTCATAACAAAGTTGTAGGGAGAGAGGACTGGAGAATTCCAATCACGCAATACATCCTGGAAGGAAAGACTCCACCCAATAAATGGGAGGCTCGGAAGCTCAAAGCATTAAGCGCGAGATACTGCGTAATCGAGTCTGTCCTCCACAAACGAAGCGTTTCCGGACCTTACCTAAAATGCGTCCATGGCCTCGTTGCTATGAGACTCATGAAGGAAATGCACGACGGCTCCTGCGGGAACCACTCTGGAGGAAGAGCTCTAGCCATCAGAATCAAAAGACAGGGATATTTCTGGCCTACCATTATTGCAGACTGTGAGGCCTATTCCTCTTCATGCGACAAGTGCCAGAGGCATGCACCGATTATACACCAACCTGCGGAAAAACTTTCCAACATATCCGCCCCTTATCCATTTATGAGATGGTCCATGGACATCGTAGGACCACTAGTAGCATCAGGAAGTGGAAAGAAGAAGCTACGCTTCCTCTTAGTCCTAACAGACTACTTCACAAAATGGATAGAGGCTGAAGCTTTCCAACAGATAACCAGAGTCGAGGTCGAACAATTTTGTGGAAAGAAATCGTGTGTAGACACGGCGTCCCATACAAAATCGTAACTGACAATGGAGGACAATTCATATCCCACGCTTTCAAAATATTTTGTGACAAGTGGAATATTCGCCTGACCTTCTCAACACCTCGCCGACCTCAAGGAAACGGCCAGGCGGAGGCTGCTAATAAATCAGTATTAGCAAACCTCAAGAAACGCCTCGGAACCCAGAAGGAACTCTGGTCAGAAAAATTACTTGAAGTACTTTGGGCATGTCGAACCACCCCACGAAAGGCTACAGAAGAAACCCCTTTCTCCTTAGCATATGGGATGGAAGCTGTCGTCCCAGCTGAAAACCATTGCTGGTAGCCTCCGCCGGGAACTCTGTACATCCGATCCCGCGGCTAATGATCAGCTCCTAACAGACAGCCACGATCTAATCGAGGAAAGACGGGACCGAGCTCTGATTCGCATTCAGAACTATCAGCAAGAAATGGCACGACAGTTCAATTCCAAAGTCAGGCCCCGACAGTTCGCTATAGGTGACCTAGTACTTAGGAAAGTTTTCGAAGGAACCAAAGAACCAGATGCTGGAAAGTTAGGAACCAACTGGGAAGGTCCCTATCAGATCATCCATGTGGTACGACCTGGCGTTTACAAGCTCCAAAAGGTGCGAACCGGGGTACCTGAAATCAGATCGTGGAACGCCACGAATCTCAAGAGATACTATCATTAGGTACCTAAAAATCCCTGAACTATGTTAGGCTTGATCCCTTGACTGGGTACGTAGGCAACTCCGTCATGAGTGCAGCCCAACCTCATTTCAACACTTTGTTTACCACAACCAAAGGGGGCATATGTCTGATTAAAATCACATAGCCTAACCAGCAAGTGTATGATCATTATAATACAGCAATTGTATGATTACTATGATACCATGTATCCAATTACCAATAAAGCAATTATTCTCGATGTCTCAATTCTTTAACAACACAGGTCCCTGCAAACACGAACCTAGGGTCCTAAAACCCTTCGGATCAGCTCAGGTCTCCATGAACCTGGACCTAAGGTCTTCAAATCCTTAATAATCTTGAAGGTCTTGAAATCCTTCAAACAAAGTCAAAACTTGATAAACTAACCTAAGGTCTTAAAAATCCTTAGGAACCACTAAAGGTCTTAAAATCCTTCAAACAACGTCAGGTCTCAACGAATCTGGACCTAAGGTCTTTAAATCCTTATCAAATCTCAAAGGTCTTAAAATCCTTATCAAGTCTCAAAGGTCTTGAAATCCTTAAATACAAAGGTCTTAAAATCCTTATCAAATTTCGAAAGGTTTTAAAATCCTAAGCAAGTTCCAATGGGTCTTGAAATCCCGTAAACAAATTCAGGTTCCCAAGAACCCCCACCTAAGGTGTCTAAGTTAAACTTAGGTTCCTAAAAACCTTAAGCTAATCTCGATATTCCAAGAATTCCTCTTAAGGAACTAAAAACGATCTAAGTCTCCAAGACTTATCACGAAATCAGGGATCTAATTCGAAGGATTCACTAAACCTCTTAATTAGTAACCAAAGCATTCCCTATCAAAATTCTTAACCAAATTTGACTAAGTCAAAGCGAAAAACTTAAAATAAAACTGAAAACCAAGTCTTTATAGATAAAAGGTTTAAAGGCCTCCTCAGGCCGACGAAGGTTCAGAAAACCTTAACAGAAACAAAGGTTTAAAAGCCTCCTCAGGCTATAAGTCTTATAAATAAAAGAAACCAAAGCCCATTGGGCGGAAATCCTAGAAACACATGAAAGAGCCTCAGCTCTTAAACTTCCTTGTCATCCGAGCTCTTCTCGGCTCCCTTGCCAACCGGATCATCCTCCTCAGGAACCTCTTCCTCCATCTCCTTGTCGCCATCTCCAGGGGCGGCTTTGACCGGGGCTGAGTAAGAACCCACCAATCCCAAATTAGAACCAAACACTCTAGAAAAGGAGAGATTAAACATATTAACCTCGAAAGTACTTGAGCTCTCAGAGAGCTGGGGAAGAAGGAGCTTGCCGATCGAGAAATCCGAGACCTGAGCCTTCTCGTACGCCGCAACAGCCTCTGGCATCATTGCCACCAAGCGATCATACTCGTCTTGAGTGCTCTTAATCTCACCATCCAGCATGTGTTTCAGGAGCTCGGTGTTGGCTTGAATCTCTTGAGCATGAACCAGGAGATCGACTTCATCCTTCTTCTTGGAGAATTTCTCCTTGACAACAACCAGAACTTTGTTGTAAGCATCAGCTACCTCCTTCTTTCCTCTCCGGACGGCTTGCCTGACCTCAGCTTCCTTGTTCTTCTGGCTGCTCTGGGATGAAGCAATCAGCTCCCTGACTTGGTACTCGGCTATCTTCCGAGCAGCATCCAAATCCCCAATCTTCCTATTCTTCACCTGGAGGTAAATCAACTGGCTTTCGATTGTCCCTTGCTGAGCATCACACTTGGAGCCGAGTCTCTTTACCTCAGCTTGGAGATCCGAGATCAGAGCCCGAGTCTGATTGAGCTCAGTCTTGTTGGCCTTGACCAGATCAGTGACCTGAGCTAATTCCTCAGCACTGGGGGCATTGCATAGGGCGTCCTCAAACTTGAACTGAGCCTTGTTAATAGCGCCAGCCAGCTACAAAAAACAAAAGAAAACGATTTAGTGAAAATCTTCCAAAAATAAATTAAGCTAAAAAGTCGAAATAAATTTCATACCTGACCCATGTGATGGGCAATGTCAACGTACTCATCCTTGTTCGTGAGATTGGAGATCGAGGGAAGGGAACACCCGGTACTCTTCATATGCCTCATCAGAGTAGCCAAACCCCACGAATCATCCAAAACCGATCCAGGCTTCGAATGAGGATCATGTCTTTACTCCAAGAGATCTGGGTAGCGGGGTTCATTTGAATTTGAATTTCCCGAGCCCAGTCTTGGGAACTCCGAGATTGTTGGGGTCAAAATCGGCCAAGACGAAATCGATGTCCGAAAGTCTCGGAAAAAACATGAAAGATGTTAGAGCAACCTCGAGAGACTAATTGTTAATCGAGAAACCTTGGAAAAATATTAAGTTCGAGATTAATCATCTCGAAATCAACGGCTAGAAACGTTTTCTACAAGAGTAAAAACCTACGGAAAACTAAAAAGAACGCAAAAACGCACAAGCCGAAAGGAACCGAGCAGCCGACTACGGTCGCGGCGTGGCCGTGCCGGCTAGCCCCGTGCTGGCCGTAGCCGCCGCCGCTAGCGTCCGTGCTGGCCGTGGCCGCCGGGAGGCTAGCCCCGTGCTGGCCGTGGCCGCCGGCGGCTAGCGGCCCGTGGGGCCGGCTGGCCGGGCGGCTAGCCCCCGTGCTGCGTGCGGCGCGGCGGCTAGCGCCCGTGCTGGCGGCGCGGCCGGCGGCGTTGCCGGCGCCCGCGTGCGGCGTGCTGGCCGTGGCCGCCGGGCGGCTAGCCCCCCGTGTTGGCCGTGGCCGCCGGCGGCTAGCGCCCATGCTGGCCGTTGTCGCCGGGCGGCTAGCCCCGTGCTGGCTCGGGTCGTCGGGCGGCTAGTCTTCGTGCGTAAGTTCTAGGCCCCCGGGTCGCTAGAAATCCGTGTTTTGCGACTTTCCGAGATCCCGCGAACAAAACTCCTTTTCCTGCTCCAAGATTTCAGAGAACCCGTAAGACGTCAACGGACAGAAAGAATTCGTATAAACGGTGATGGTTATCTTAAACACCATTCGCCTCAGCAATGGATCAAAGATCTTCCGAAAGACTCGACATCCAAGTAGGAGCATTCTTTCAAAGAAATCGTAGAAAAAACGGAAGTTCAGAAGACGGACCGAAAGGGACCAAACCCGATCGGACGGCCCATTTACGATTTTCTAAAAGATAGATACGACGGTTTTAAAATTATCTTCACATAACAAGATAAATGTTAAACTTCCGAAAGGATAAATGTCAAATTTCCGAAAGGATAAATGTCAACTTTCCCGATAAACACGAAGGCTGACGAAAATGGAAAAAGCCCAGCTCGCGGCAGACTCAGCCCATTCAGAATAAACCGTCATATGGGAGTATATAAGCAAGGGTAGGAGCAGAGGAAGGGGGATCCGAAATCAGAAGAAAGAAACCACTCTAGAGCAACTTAGAACTTAGGCTTTTATTTCCTTTAGCGAGCTGCGACTCAACTAGGTTGGATCTAGGTTTTGAGACTAGCGACGATCGACAGCTCTTGCAGCCGAGATCTCGACCTGTTGTTCAAACGCTCTCCGCGAATTCGGAAATAAGATTCTTTCTTTTGCTCTCTTTATTTTACGTATTTATTCCAAACTAAACTCGTATTAACTTCGTCGTGCGTGGCCCAGCAGATAGCCGGGATCCTCGGGAAAACTAGGTCAGCTTAGTTTTCCTACGTTTTAACTTAACTAAAATCGACAGTGCGAATTTCGGTTCCCACAGTTTGGCGCTAGAAGGAGGGGGATACACGGATTTATCTTTCTCGCAACTACGCACGCCCAGTTAAGCATGCCTGCTAACGCGGAAAAAGACAAGCAAACGCACGACGGACCAGCCGCCGATGCCAACGCTGAAAGACTCCTGCCGTAAACGTATCGACGGTCACTGCCGAGGCAAACACCGCGATGCTGGACCAGGTGAACGAACTGTTCGCCACCGCCCAGAAACGGTCGGAAGAACAAGAGAAACTAATGGCTTCACTCGCTAAACAGGTCAATACCTTAACAGCGAAAAGCAAACTCCCGCGCGGATCCACCAAGGTGAGGCGTGTCAGGAGGCCCGACTTCAGAACTGTCGGAGACCAAGAAAAGACACTACAAGAAAATAAGCATATTGTGACAGAATTTTAAGACCAAAACTGTCGGTAACAAATTTGTGATATTTTTAGAGACTATTCTGTGACTAATTTGTTTAGGCACAAATAGTAGCGACTTCGTCACAACTATTGTGACTGGTTAGTATGTAACTAATTTTTGTCACAACTAGTGACATAAGTGTGACACAAATAAATAACGTAATAGCTGTGACATAGTTGTGACTACGTTTAGCGTTACAATTATAACAAACTTGTGACCAATTTTGAGTTTCAGTTTGTGACTATAAAAATACTAAATGTTTGTGAGTAACTAGTACAAACTAATAATAAAGATGGTGATAATTGTAAATTTCAAATATAGCAAACATCATCATATTTGTCACAAGAATGACAAACTGGTTACCAAATATTGTAACTATTTTTAACATTATTGTTACTATTTTTACGTCACTATTTGTGACAAACTGGTTACCAAATATATTTGTCAAAAGAATGTGACGTTTTTTTGTTACCGAGAAACATTTGTGACGACAGTATTGTAACCATCAACATTTTGTCACTAGTTCGTCACAATATCTGTATTGTTACGAAATTATGTATATTGTGACAAAATAGTTTGTCACAATATGCATATTTTCCTGTAGTGAGATACCCCGAGAAAATCCCCGGAACTCATCCCTGACGATACCACTCCGGCGGGGCAGAAGAAAACGACGGATAACCTCCCACCTCCCGCAAGGGAAAACGAAGGAGACGACGTCGAAAGAATCAACCTGGATATCAGCGATCAATCGGATCCGTCCGACGAAGACGCCGACATCCACCATAGAAGGACCCGAAGTCATTCTGCTCGACTGGCGGCAGCCTTCGAAAAACCCATGACAGAAGAGGAAGAAGACCTCTACTGGTCAGAGCAAGAGAGGTTGGCTGAAGACCAGACTCAGGCCTATCGCAGCCAACGTAGACAAAGGAGCGCGAACGGCGCCAACGAGATCCATGTTTTGCGCGAGTACATCGCAAAAACTGCAGCCGAGGTGAAAGCGGTAAAATCGCAGATTCACCACGCAACCAGCACTGCCCCCGAGATCGACCTGCTCCTCGAGGAATCGAGAAAGAATCCGTTCACCTCTCGAATCACGGATGCACGAGTCTCAGATCCTGGGAAAAAAAAGCTCCCCACCTACGACGGAACCACAGATCCGAAGGCACATCTGCAGTCCTTCCAAATTGCGATGGCGAGGTCTAAACTTCCGTAGAGGGAAAAGGACTTCGGCTGCTGTTCCTATTCATCGAGAACCTCAGAGGTGCTGCGCTCGAGTGGTTCTCACACTTGAAAAGAAACTCCATCGGAAGTTTCCGCCAGCTTGCTTCAGCTTTTCTGAAGCAATTCTCCATGTTCATGGACAGGGAAACTTCCGACGTAGACCTTTGGAGTCTAATTCAAAAGGAAGATGAACCGCTCCGCGACTACATAAGGAGGTTCAAACTCGTGATGTCCAGGGTAACAGGCCTCAGCGACAGAGTCGCCATCGATGCCCTGAGAAAAACCTCTGGTACAAATCAAAATTCCGAAAGTGGATTTCTTTGGAGAGGCCACGCACCATCCAGGACACTCTCCACAAGGCGACAGATTTCATCATCATGGAAGAAGAGATGAAAGTCCTGGCGCAAAAGCATGGACCGCAGAAAGCGTCCGGCAAGAAGAAAACCTCTCGTAACGACAAGTACGTCCATCACGAAGGGGAAGACGTCCAAGGCGAACATAACTACGCCGTCAATTCCGAACCAGGAAGGACCACCGGAAACACTTGGACACGGAACTCGTACAAGGACAATTCCAGCTGCGAGTTCCATCAGACGAGAGGTCACTCCACCGCCAACTGCAAAGTCCTCGGCGCTAGACTCATTACGAAGCTGCTTGCCGACGAACTAGCAACGATCAGGAGCGTGAAAGACCTGCTCCTAGATTCTGACCGTCCGCGAAGACCGACGGAGCCAATCCCGAGAATAACGCTCCTGGGACTCAATCGGGTGTAAAATGCGGACGGAGACAAGACGGCGAAGGAAATAACAACAACCGCCAAAGGATCAACATGATCATCAGAGGATCGCATTTTTACGAGGACTCCCGTTTCGTCGATCAAAGCCTACAGACGGAGGGCCGAAACAAGCCCCGGATGGTGTCCAGAGGACGACGTTCCCAATCACGCAATCATCTTCGAGGAACAGGATACGGCCGGACTCGATAAACCCACTACGATCCTCTGGTCCATCGACTTGGTGATTCAGGATCTCGAAGTCGGTCGCATCCTCATCGACACAGGAAGCACGGTCAACATCATGTTCCGCGACACTCTGCAGAGGATGAACATACCCCTCGGAGAAGTCATCCCAGAACCAAGACCGTTGACTGGATTCTCGGGCGTCACGTCCATGACCCTCGGAAAAATCAGACTCCCGGTCATGGCTAAAGAAGTCACGAAGATCGTCGAATTCGCGGTAGTGGATAACCCGGCTATCTATAACGCCATAATGGGAACTCCTTGGATAAACGCCATGAAGGCAGTCCCGTCCACTTACCATCTCAGCGTCAAGTTTCCAACACCGACTGGAACAGCGGTAATCTGGGGAAGCCAAAAACAGTCGCGACTCTGCTTCCTGGCTGAACATAAATTGCGCAGCAATCGGAACGCCCCAGTAGCTAACCCGAAGCGAACTAAGAAGCATCTGAGTATCTTCGAGAACTCAGCAAAGAACAGCGCGGATTTTTCCGAACAGGCCACAACTCAGGATAGCGGGAAAATCCTCGAGTCCATCGTCGAAAGAACAGATGACCTAACTCCAACGCGACCACCGACTTAGCTGAAACAGTCAAGGCGCCGGAAATCTTGGAGTAATAGCAACCGCGATAGAAACAGAACTACGAGATGGCTTTATCCTCGCAAGAGGTACGTAGGCAGCTCGTCGCAACCCGACGAGTTCAGCTATCCCCCTCACCAAAAAGGGGGGGGGGGGATGGGGACAAACATCCTTGTACTTCCGCAAAAATACTTTTCACATGTACTCTACATTATAAGATCTTTAATTCAAATGCTTACTCAACGCATAAACATTACGGAAAACGAAAATCATATCTTTGAGGAACGCGAGACGTCGTTAGTTCCCGAAAAGTCTTGATTCTCCATTCCTCCTCAAACAGTCCATCCGCGACTCTAAAAAACTCTATCAAACAGTCTGTCCGCGACTCTAAAGTTTATTTCCGTCGATTGGCCCCGACGGCAAAACATAGAAACGTTTCACTCAATCAAATTCGTAGTCTGGCTCTAAACGAAGTCCTCTTGCATCCGACAAGGATACCATAGCGCGCTATACAAAAAATCCAAATTTTGGTTAGCTTTTCGTAAAGGAAGTAGCTCGACTCGTATCCAAACGAATCATATAAGCCGATAAGCATTTCGCAGATTCTAAAACGGTACGAGTCAGGTTGAAATCGCAAACAGGCAAAACGAAAGCCGATTTGTCATCGCACAGCTTCAGTCCGAAAGTAGACCTAGGTCTTGCCCTAAACCCAGCCTTGCTGGTATCTAAGACATCTCATAGGCATAAGTATCCAGAATACGAGATTCCAAAATTTGCTTCTTATCGCTTACAAACCTAACGTTCGCTACAAAGTAACCTACGGATCAAGCGACAAAAAAAAGAGATTGAATACGAAGTGACTGCACGTATTCAAACTTCTGCACTTGACGAAAGTATAAATCAAAACGCAGAATTCATAAAAGCATTCATAGCAGGGATTCAAAAGCCACCAACGGCCAATCCCGAGAAACACAAAGTCACGCGACCTCCTAAGGGTCGCAACACATACATACAAACAGCCACACTCTGCCTATCACAAATTATAATCGAATGCATAACAATCGGTTAGAGATATTCCAAACGAGGAGTCGGGCTGGTCGACCTCTTCACCCCCGTCGCCTGCATTCAAACACCCGCCCACTACATCCGCCGTATCTTCCGAGACTTGGATAGGATTCCACAACTCTCGAATTCTCCCTTCGATCGGAGGAACAAAGGATTCGGCGTTAGCGCATATTCTCATCGAGCCATCCATCGCGGCAAGTTCGCCGGAAAGAGAGAGAAACCCTCACGCTGCATCTTGTGTAGAGTACCGACCGAACCACGACACTCGCGAAAATCGCCTACAAAGTCCTGAGCCTCTTGTACGCTTCGAATTCGGTAGAGAAAATTTCGGCCCTTCGGTTCAGCTCGGCGGCAGCTCTTCTCCGACCGCTCCTTTCAACACGAACGAGGGCTCGAGCCTGGACCTCGGCTTGCCGGCGTTTTTGCTCCTCCACCTCCAACCGATACTTGACGAATTCCCTTTCCGTTTCCTCCGCTTTGAAACGGGCCAGCCGGGCAGTACGGAAACTTCCATCGATCGATGTGTTCCACACTCTCACGGCCTGCAAAGAAGTCGAGGTCATGTAAAAAGAAAAGGGATTTACTCAAGTTTCGAAAACAAACCTCGTTGACCAAGCGAGCACCCTCCGCAGTCACCTTGTCCCTCTCCTCGTTGTCCAAAGACTCGTCACGGGAAAATGCCGGAGGGAGTTCATCAAAGAAGTCACCCGGGGGAGGAACACCCTGATTCTCTGTAGTAAAGTCAGGATCGTATCTCGGCAGCTCACCATCTCCCGACGAGGCCTCGAAAGCAATCCCTTTATCCTTCCGAGATCTCCGCCTCCGCCTTGAAGGGGAAAAAACGTAGGATCTATCATTGACACAGGGCCGCGTACCGCCTCGCGATCGGTGAAGCGCGACCGCCCCTCGAATCCAGTCAAGAGTAAAGGAGTTCCAGGAACAAGGCATTGTCCTAAAATGTCTCTCTTGGTCAAAAGATCGGAAGGAACATGCGCGAGACACCTGTTCTCTGAAAAAAAAAAAAAAAAAAACACACACACGTTCAGTACTCGCTTTTTGGATTCTAAGAAAGGGGATGCGACAATCTTACCTCGTTGGTACAACCAGTCCGTCGGGAATAGGTGGAGAAAGCCTTCCTCGACAGACTCTCCATCTATCCTCACGAAAAAGAAACGGTCAACGTAATCCTTGGCATGCGAGGTGACTCCATGGATTACTGAAAAATTGGTCCTCGCCTTCATGGAGTATACTCCATTGATGCTCGTCGTCTTGGAATTCCACAACCCTTCGAAGTCAGCAGGGCTAAGGTCCATCCCTAACTCGTAACTCAAAATCACAACGCCAAGCCAGCTTTCCAAAGCCGGCACGTTCAGCTGGCTGATTACGATTCCGAAATGGTCGAGAGCCTGAACAATGACCCCAAGGATTGGGAACCAGAGTCGGCATTGCGTCAGGAACGCCTCGTAGCAAGTAAAGTAACCCTTCGGAGGATGCTCTGAACTCTCATTCCCGCGAGGAATGCGAAACATGACTCCCTTCGAACCTCATAAAACTCTCGAAGAGTTCCAAGATATTCAGGGGATACTTCGCTCGGCGAGTCAGTTTCCTTACGCGCCCTCAGAGGTCGCCGGGGAATCAGGATCACGGGAAGGGGAGCATCAGAACCGAAGACGGCGTCACAATACGCACTCCTGTCAATCTCTGGAACCTCGGGTTTCGGAACTTACTCCTCTGCATGGAAACTATCCGAAGACGAGTAAGACTGCCTCCTCGAGGATTTTGATCTTGAAGTCATTCTTTTCTTAAAGGTAGATAGAGAATTTGCAAGAGAGAGATTAAATTAAGATTCTTGGGTGAAATAAGAATGGTAAAGAATTCACAAGTCTTTATAGGCAAGAATTTGACTATTCACCCCGACCTTCGACACGATTTCGTCTCCATACTTTCCTCACGAACCATACCGCAAGCTAGGACCTACAAATCCTACGGCTCCATACCGCAACCAGAAATCGATGTCCGAAAGTCTCGGAAAAACATGAAAGATGTTAGAGCAACCTCGAGAGACTAATTGTTAATCGAGAAACCTTGGAAAAATATTAAGTTCGAGATTAATCATCTCGAAATCAACGGCTAGAAACATTTTCTACACGAGGAAAAACCTACGGAAAACTAAAAAGAACGCAAAAACACGCACAAGCCGAAGGAACCGAGCAGCCGACTCCGGTCGCGGCCGTGGCCGCCGGGCGGCTAGCCCCCGTGCTTGCCGTAGCCGCCGGCGGCTAGCGCCCGTGCTGGCCGTGGCCGCCGGGCGGCTAGCCCCCGTGCTGGCCGTGGCCGCCGCGCGGCTAGCGCCCGTGCTGTCCGTGGCCGCCGGGCGGCTAGCCCCATGCTGGCCGTGGCCGCCGGCGGCTAGCACCCGTGCTGGCCGTGGCCGCCGGGCGGCTAGCCCCCGTGCTGGCCGTGGTCGTCGGGCGGCTAGCCCCGTGCTGGCTCGGGTCGTCGGGCGGCTAGTCTTCGTGCGTAAGTTCTAGGCCCCCGTGGTCGCCAGAAATCCGTGTTTTGCGACTTTCCGAGATCCCGCAAACAAAACTCTTTTTCCTGCTCCAAGATTTCGGAGAACCCGTAAGACGTCAACGGACAGAAAGACTTCGTATAAAACGGTGATGGTTATCTTAAAACACCATTCGCCTCAGCAATGGATAGAAGATCTTCCGAAAGACTCGACATCCAAGTAGGAGCATTCTTTCAAAGAAATCGTAGAAAACAACGGAAGTTCGGAAGATAGCCCGAAAGGGACCAAACCGATCGGATGGCCCATTTACGATTTTCTAAAAGATAGATACGACGGTTTACAATTATCTTCACATAACAAGATAAATGTTAAACTTCCGAAAGGATAAATGTCAAATTTTCCGAAAGGATAAATGTCAACTTTCCCGATAAAGACGAAGGCCGACGAAAATGGAAAAAGCCCAGCTCGCGGCAGACTCAGCCCATCAAGAATAGACCGTCATATGGGTGTATATAAGCAAGGGTAGGAGCAGAGGAAGGGGATCCAAAATCAGAAGAAAGAAACCACTCTAGAGCAACTTAGAACTTAGGCTTTTATTTTCTTTTTAGCGAGCTGCGACTCAACTAGGTTAGATCTAGGTTTTGAGACTAGCGACGATCGACAGCTCTCGCAGCCGAGATCTCGACCTGTTGTTCAAACGCTCTCCGCGAATTCGGAAATAAGATTCTTTCTTTTGCTCTCTTTATTTTACGTATTTATTCCCAAACTAAACTCGTATTAACTTCGTCGTGCGTGGCCCAGCAGATAGCCGGGATCCTCGGGGAAAACTAGGTCAGCTTAGTTTTCCTACGTTTTAACTTAACTAAAATCGACAGTGCAAATTTCGGTTCCACAGAGATCCCGGATCGGCGGATTTTCCGAGAAGAACTCCCAACGGCTCTCTGCCCCTTTTTGTATATATATACTCTCTTATTCGTGTAACGTCTCCTTAACCCCGAATCTTGCCATTTCTCGTGCCAAATCCTGAAGCTTTTTAATTGCAGAAATGAGCGAATTGGAGAAGAGAGCTAACTCCTTGTCATCCGGATCCAGCAGCCCACCGTCACGCCGTGACACAAAGGTGTGAAATCCTTTGAGTCCAGCTCCCCTATCGTTTGTTTCTTCGGGATCTCCGCAAGTGGGTCCTGTGAGGGATTAAACTCACCTCCTAGATTTTAGATCAGGTTAAGATTAGGGAAAGATAACGTGGGCTGAATCCCGTTAGAACTTGTAAAATGAATTTGATTTGTATTGATATCTTGATAAGAGAATGGTTACAAAAGATGTTCTTCTGATGATTACAAAGATAATGAGAATGTTACAAAGATAATGAGAATGTTTAAGAGTCTTGTGTGAATGAGGGTTGAATGAACGTGTCCCTCTTCTTCCATCTTCTTCTCTTTAAATCGCCGTAGGTTATGTCAAGCTGCTAATAACGACTTCTCGAGATATCCTCCGTGGATTGAGGGATTTGTAACAAGTTCCTTTTGACTCGGCTCTGCACCTCCTCGTCGGTATCGTGAGCAGACTCTTTTTCATGACCTCCTTCGTAATTCCTTTTAGCTAACAGCCTCCGGCTTTTGTTGCAGATTCAATTCGTGGTGGGCCTTTTGCGGCCCATCATTAGCTTCTGGTATTTAGCTGGCGGGCCATATTTGGGCCCAACAGTTGCCCCCACTTTCGAGAGACGATTTGTTATCTCGGGAGCTAAACCTTGCCGTCCAGCCTAGATCTTCTTGTTGAGATAATGATTATCAGTTATCTCAATTGTAGATATTCTTTGCCTAATCGGACGGCTGTAGTTATATTTAACGAGATCGACGGTTCACATTAAAGGGAATTTGAAATGTAATCTCCGATTTTCGAGAATTGATGGGATATAAAGCTGCGAGCATTAACTGCCACTCTCCCATCTTCTCCACGCCTCGATTCAGTTTCTAAGGTAACTTCCCCTCTCTCTCCTTTTTATTTTACTGCGTTTACATATTTTTTTTTTATCTTTGCTCGTCTCCAGTTCTCTGCAACTTTCTTTCCAGAGCTTCCGTTCTTAAGAGATAGCGATTTTCTAGTTCAGTTTCCCTTCTTCCTTTTTCTATCTCTTCGATTTTTCCTTCCTTTCCTTATTATGAGTCATCCAAAAGAAGGTTCTGGAGAAACCATAGTCTCCACTTCTGGTGCTCGATTAATGAAAGTCAAGCAAGAAGTTGGTGAAAAGATGAAGAAAGATGAGAAGAAAAAGAAGGCTAAGGAGACGATTGGCGCGAGAGTTGCCAAACGAGCGAAGAAGAAAAGATGGTTCCAGTGAGATCGCTCCCCAAGGATTTCACCCACCTTCTTTGCTGAAGAGTCAAGAAGTTGTCAACCTCATGTTCCAAGCTCATGGCCGAAAGGAGTTAGCCAAGGCTTGCAATCCCGACGAAACCCCCGAGACTGCTCCGGAGGGCTGGTTCTGTATTCATGAGAAGTACATTTCTAAATGTCATCTCAGATTCCCACTCTCAACCCTTATACTAGATCTCCTTGATCATTACCAACTAGCTCTCTCTCAACTTTGTCCCTCGGTTATCCGAGTGATAAACGGCTTCAATCACTAGGTCCAAGGAGGAGGGAGTCGATATCGGTCTTACCGATCTGATGAGCCTCTTTTTGATCAAAGAGAGCTCTTCTAAAGATGGTGGCAGCGGAACCTACTACCTTCCCTGTCGCCCCAAGCTGGGTATTTTCAAGTTTTCTGCGAGTGATGATGACTCGCGGAAGAAATATTTCTATGTCAAGATTGATTCTTCACGGTTCCTGAGGGTCGTGCCCTCAGGGTTTCTTGGACTGATGCATCTGGTTAGGACTTTCTTAGGATAGTGTTTGTTTTATCCTTGCCTACTGTGATCTGATGAATCTTTGGTTTTGCTTGTAGATATTGCGGATCCTCGTAAACTCTTTGGTAAACGCATCTGAGCTCTTTCCCTTGTACCTGGGCTGCTAGAGAGAGGGGAGTGATCCAGCTACGTGACGATGGCACTAGAGGATGATACTAACCAAGCAGAGATGACCCCGAGGGAGATCGAGCTCCTCAACAAGCTCGAGTTTCTTCAAAGTCAGGTTACCGATCTTCACAAAGCTCGGGAGACCACATCCAGAGGTCCTGAACTTCTTCTCGAAGTTCAAACCCTAAAAGATCAACTTGGAGAACACTCCAAGCAACTACAGCAGAGCGCCGAGAAGCTAAACGCTATAGAAGCGGAGAATCTTGTCCTCTGACAAAAGAACCATACCCTCGGTGAAACTAGTAACAAGCGAAAGCGGTTCCGAACTAGGGTTCGACCCATGGCTTCGCTCAATACTCCACGCGATGGTGAAGATGCACCTCATCGACCTGTTTCCGCCAACGACGAACCTGAAGGCCGAGAAGCTGCAAATGACGGGACCCGAGTGCAAGTGGATAGCGATTCCAATACGGAAGACGAAGAGTACTCACCCGATGATCCCGGGATCTCAAGACCCGACTCTAGCCGCCTAGTTAGAAAGGGTGGTCTCCGAAAGGTTCAGCACCATTCAATCTATTTTAGAAAGGCTCCCAGGGATAGCTCCCCCTATTCGGAGGAGTAATGAGGGGTCCTACTTCGATACACCTTTCGTGGAAGAGATTGCCTCGGTGGAGATGCCACGCAAGTTCTTTCCCGAGCATAAAGATGTACGAAGGTACTGGGGATCCTAACAATCATATCGCCCAGTACAAGCAACGCATGCTAACAATAGCAATCCCCCCGGGACGCACGGGAAGCTACTATGTGCAAGGGATCCGGGTCAACCTTGACCGGCCCTGCTCTCCAGTGGTACATCAATCTTTCTACCAAGTCCATCAAGTCCTTTGCAGCCCCTAGCGACAAGTTTGTAGAGCAATTTGCTAGTAGTCACAACCTAGAGAAGAACTCATACGACCTCTATGAAGTCCTCCAGCATAGGAACGAACCCTGTTAGGGTATTTTTATGTAGGATAGTTTAAGTGCTACGGAACATAAGAGGATTTGTTTGTAAGAGTTGTAAATCGAGAACAAAGAGATGTTATTGAGTTATTGATCGGGACTACAACGTTTGGTGGTGTATGAACCCTAGTTCTAGCCGCCTAAACTCTAATCTCTAAGTCTCGAATTGTGGATCCCTTATTCTAGGGTTTGGGCTCCCCTTTTATAGTTGTAGATGTCGGCTTCAAGTAATAGAACTCTTCCATAATCAGAAAAATGGAAGTTTCCTCCTTAGGTAGAAAACTTCTATTTTGCTTCAAGGGGCGGTCCGATCTAGGGGTTGGAACCAAGGCAGGGGTTGGTTCCTGGTTTCTTCTTGAACAAGGGCCGGAAGTCGAGAACCCTGTCCGGAAGCTGGAGAAAACTCATGTCTGGATATTTTTCCCCAACAGTTTGCCCCTTATTCCTTGATTTACTCGTGGAAATCAATGGATAACATGTGCTTCTTGAGCCTTGGTAGTTTTCTCTTGGGTACCTTATCTTCTTGCAGTGGGTCAGACCGGGACCGTAACCGGAAACTATGAATTCAAGAAGCTTTAGAATTTCTCGACCCAATCGCTGAAAAATCCTTCGGATCATCCATAATTACTATAATCTTAATTCCTTTCGAGGATCATGTCTTTACTCCAAGAGATCTGGGTAGCGGGGTTCATTTGAATTTGAATTTCCCGAGCCCAGTCTTGGTAACTCCGAGATCCCGGATTGGCGGATTTTCCGAGAAGAACTCCCAACGGCTCTCTGCCCCTTTTTGTATATATATACTCTCTTATTCGTGTAATGTCTCCTTAACCCCGAATCTTGGCCATTTCTCGTGCCAACTCCTAAAGCTTTCCAGCAGCCCACC
>NW_026616638.1:0-23074 GCF_000801105.2 Raphanus sativus | reverse complement strand
CACTCAACAAGAGCACGCAGCGAATTGGTTTCATAATCAAAAGGATTAATGGTTTGGAGTTATGCTATTTTCAACTCAAAGGGAGGCCCGACTTGCCTTATTTAGAAGATCAGGAGCATATTAATATCTCAAACTCAATGCTGGCGCCCAGGAGACTTTGTGCTACTTCTAGAAGCACTCCACAACCCATTAAGAAGCACCAGCACACACTGGATCAGGCGGTCCTTGAAGAAACCACTCACCAAACCGGAGCTAAATATGGAAACTTGGACAATTATTTGGTTTGATATACCAAACAAGATATGGAGACCAGGAGACATTCTACACAAACAGAGAAGACTGAAAGACATTATTGGAGCATTCAAAACGCAGAGTATTCAAGTGGAGGATCAGATGGAACAAGTTCCTTATTTTGGATTTATGCACATCTTTGGTCAACAAGCTCCAACAGCTCTTTCCTTATTTCCTTGGAGTCATGGAGGCTTACTGGACAATCTGGACACTCCTAAGACTCATCATTACATGCCTAAACTATCAAGATTCAAGACAATCAGCAAGTTTCCCCTCTTTTAGCCAAATCCCTCCATCATCTCTAACGGCTAGTTTTGATATCTTCTTGCTTTGCTTGTTTTGTTTCCTTTTATTTTATTTACTCCTGAGCATTATATAAGCTCTGTTTAGTCTAACATTTAAGACACCCACGACTTAATGAAAAAGTATTTGTTTTCTTTTGCCTTTGCAAAGAACCCTTATCAAGTCTTGATTGTGTGTGAGAAGCAGCAGCCAAGCAATTGTCTTATCAAACTCCATTCCATAGAGTTTGTGGCGACTTCGATCCATCAGATTGAGGGATTCAGTCTACTCTCTATCCATCTCCATCTCTTTGTTCTTGCTGGAGTTGTTTATTCGAACAAGCAGCTTGAATCCATACTCCTATCACGCCATCATTCATCCACTGATTATAGCAAGTTGGTTAGACGACCATTTGTTGTTTCCCATCCTCCATGGTGTTTTGCAAGTCTCAATACAACCGGATCTAATCATCTTCATCATCATCTTCATCAAAGCCTTCCATCTCAATCCATCTCACATCAAGCCGGTCCATTGATTCTTCTATCTTTCCAGCCAGCTTGAGAAGTCCCCTCTTGGTGCCTGTATCATTTTGGGTATCAGAGCTAAAAGCTCCTATCAGGTTATCTCTTTCCTTTTCATAGATCTTTTCATTGTTTAAAAAAAAAAAGTTTTGTTTTATTTCTGTTCTTGTTATTTGATTTCCAGAAAATTGAAAAACATAAAAAAAAAAATTGTGTTTCTAGTATTGCTGTTGTTTATTTGATTCTCAAAAAAAAAAAAAAGAGTTTGATACTTGTTCATTTCTGTTTATTGCAATTTTTGTTATTTTGTGTTCTTGATCATTTTAAATTGAAAACCAAAAAAAAAAAAAAAGGAGGTTGGAGAAAGATTGATTTCGTGGTAGATCATTTAGGAATTCAAAATAGTTTATTTTCTAGTTTGCATTCACTTCCCCAGCTCCCTTTGCCATATTTAGATATTGCATACCATAAGCTCAAAAAAAAAAGAAGTTCTGCTTATTCCTTGCATTCCATATATTTCTACATATCATATTTAGATCCCATCCATTTCGTGCATATCATATTCATATCATTGTTTTCATTAATAAAAAAAAAAGTATCTCTTGCATTAGATATTCATAGCATCTTTGATTTATTCTTGTTCTCATTTTCCAAGCATATCATATCATTTCATGTAGTTGGTCCATACTTGACATATTTTGTCTTTTAGTTTGCATTATATTCGGCCATATCATTGGTTGCATTTTGTTTAAGTTTGATATTCTACCATTTCCCTTTTAATATACTTGATCTTTGAGAAAAGATATTTTCAGGAAAAATTAATGGAGCCAGACCAGATCATCTTGAATCAGCTTATGAAAGCCATACAGACCATGGGAGATCGGATGACCCAGCTGGAAAATTCTGGTCTTGCATTACCTGAAGGAAGACATAGAGTTGGCGAGACACCTAGAGCTGGATATGTGGAACCAAAGCCACCAGACCCTTCACTGATCATCATCCCACATCAAACTTCTAAAACTCAAAGCCATATTGTTCATTCTTATTCTGATTATGGATCTGCTAAGAAATCTAAACTTTATACATTTTCAGGAAGAAGAAACTACCTAGAGTGGGAGAGAAACTTGGATGAGTGGTTCTACTACAACCACATCCTGAAGAAAGAGAGGTTAGCTTATGCTATTGGCCAGCTCAAAGATGTTGCTTTCAAATGGTGGATAAAAGAACAAGATGAAAGATGGTTGTACAAGGAGCCAACTATCACCACTTGGAGAGATCTTAAGGAAGCCATGAGAGATAAGTTTGCACCAGAGTTTACCAATTCTCAAATCAGGGAACAATACCCTAGAAGGTATCCAAACCGTGGCTCACAAGAGGCAACAAGAGTAGTACCACAAGAAGGTCAAAGAGACATGCTTCCACAAGTAATCTCTCAGCCAAAACAGAGACATCAATCTACTTATTGTTCAAGCCAAAAGAATGGCGTGCCAATGACCATGGAGAAGAAGAAAGTTCTCAGCCAAAGCACATTGTGCAAAATAGATAGAAAACCAGATCAAGCAAGTGTTCAAACAAAGGCTAAGGTAAGTCCTACACTTGATCAATTGGTTTATAATTCATCTACCACTGTTATGATGCACTTGTCTTTGTCAAAAGGTGTTGTAACAGGACTTGACCAGTCCATGAAAGAAGAGACAACATGCGCAATCCATGTTATAAACCAGATGAGAGTTCAAGACACAATGCAGCCTAAGATGCTTAAAGAAGCAAAACCAGTGATGAAAATATCCTACCAAGGTAAGTGTCTAACACCACCTTTAGATACTGGTACTGATGTGTTTGTTCATGACCCAGAGAAAACAAATGAAAGCTCTATGCTTACTGAAGTGTCAAAGGAAGAAACAGAACACAAGTTCACTCATGAGCCACACAATGAGTGGAACCTGAAATCTGAACAAAAGTTTGTTCAAGTGCTAAAACCTGAGGTAAATTTCACTCTAGATAAGAATGATAATATTAACTCCATGATAAGATTAATATACTTGTCTTGTCCAAGAGGAAGTGAAATAGGTACAGGAGACCAAGGTGAGAACAAACCAAACAAAGCAAGAGAATTTCTTGCTGCCACAGCTGAAATTAAGGTTCTTTGTTCTTTGTTTTCATCAGTTTATAAATTTCTTTACTTTGATATAATATACTTGTCTTTGCCAAGATGTTTTGACCCAGGTATAAGCAAAGAAAAAGGCATTCCAAACCGTGATGAAGTTTTGCCACAAGATGCCTTAGCCATGATTTCAATAGATGCTTTCCAGAAATCAGTTCAAGGAGATGCTGAACCAATGCCATTTAAATTCAGCATCAACAAGGAAAATTTCTATGATCTTAAAATTCTTATGAAATTTTATTATCCAGATATGATTCACTTGTCTTTGCCAGAAAGTTTTGATCCAGGTATAAGACAAGAAGATGTTCATACCAGCCTAGGTAAAAAGGTGCAAGAAAGGCAGCCATCAATCCAAAGTTGTCCAAAGAAGAATTTAATTCTTCATAATGCTGAAGCACCTATGGTAACTCCGGCCCTAAGACATTCTGTTTATCAGACTTCACTATCAGATATAATTCATTTGGTCTTTGTCCAGAATGTTGAGAATTTTTCAGGTTGCAAAGAAGAAAGCTTTAAAGAAATCCCACCGGATACTCTTTTATTGCTTGGAGAATCAGTCCCAAAGATGGTCAACTATAAGACTACCAAAAGTGTGAAGTACCATCAACCTCAGAAGAGATACAATGTCAATGTCCAGTACAGAGGTTATCCAGTTTTGAGGTCAAAACTTTTACAAGGGGGAGGGAATGATGAGGCCATCAAACCAGTAGCTGAACCAGAGGTCAACCCAACACCCTGCTCAACTAACCATGGCGCCAACCAGTACATATGTGCACTAAAAATGCCATATCTCATCAACCAGGAGGAAGTTTGTCACGAAACCAATTTTCTTGGATTCTACACTCAACAAGAGCACGCAGCGAATTGGTTTCATATCAAAAGGATTAATGGTTTGGAAGTTATGCTATTTTCAACTCAAAGGAGGCCCGACTTGCCTTATTTAGAAGATCAGGAGCATATAATATCTCAAACTCAATGCTGGCGCCCAGGAGACTTTGTGCTACTTCTAGAAGCACTCCACAACCCATTAAGAAGCACCAGCACACACTGGATCAGGCGGATCCTTGAAGAAACCACTCAAACCAAACCGGAGCTAAATATGGAAACTTGGACAATTATTTGGTTTGATCAATACCAAACCAAGATATGGAGACCAGGAGACATTCTACACAAACCAGAGAAGACTGAAGACATTATTGGAGCATTCAAAACGCAGAGTATCAAGTGGAGGATCAGATGGAACAAGTTACCTTATTTGGATTTATGCACATCTTTGGTCAACAAGCTCCAACAGCTCTTTCCTTATTTCCTTGGAGTCATGGAGGCTTACTGGACGAATCTGGACACTCCTAAGACTCATCATTACATGCCTAAACTATCAAGATTCAAGACAATCAGCAAGTTCCCCTCTTTTAGCCAAATCCCTCCATCATCTCTAACGGCTAGTTTTGATATCTTCTTGCTTTGCTTTGTTTTGTTTCCTTTTATTTTATTTACTCCTGAGCATTATATAAGCTCTGTTTAGTCTACATTGTAAAGACACCCACGAATTATATGAAAAGTATTTGTTTTCTTTTGCCTTTGCAAAGAAACCCTTATCAAGTCTTGATTGTGTGTGAGAAGCAGCAGCCAAGCAATTGTCTTATCAAACTCCATTCCATAGAGTTTGTGGCGACTTTCGATCCATCAGATTGAGGGATTCAGTCTACTCTCTATCCATCTCCATCTCTTTGTTCTTGCTGAGTTGTTTATTCGAACAAGCAGCTTGAATCCATACTCCATCATCACGCCATCATTCATCCACTGATATAGCAAGTTGGTTAGACGACCATTTGTTGTTTCCCATCCTCCATTGGTGTTTTGCAAGTCTCAATACAACCGGATCTAATCATCTCATCATCATCTTCATCAAAGCCTTCCATCTCAATCCATCTCACATCAAGCCGGTCCATTGATTCTTCTATCTTTCCAGCCAGCTTGAGAAGGTCGCTCCAAAAAAAAAAAAATTGTGTTTCTAGTATTGCTGTTGTTTATTTGATTCTCAAAAAAAAAAAAAAGAGTTTGATACTTGTTCATTTCTGTTTATTGCAATTTTTGTTATTTTGTGTTCTTGATCATTTTAAATTGAAAACCAAAAAAAAAAAAAAGGAGGTTGGAGAAAGATTGATTTCGTGGTAGATCATTTAGGAATTCAAAATAGTTTATTTTCTAGTTTGCATTCACTTCCCCAGCTCCCTTTGCCATATTTAGATATTGCATACCATAAGCTCAAAAAAAAAGAAGTTCTGCTTATTCCTTGCATTCCATATATTTCTACATATCATATTTAGATCCCATCCATTTCGTGCATATCATATTCATATCATTGTTTTCATTAATAAAAAAAAAAAGTATCTCTTGCATTAGATATTCATAGCATCTTTGATTTATTCTTGTTCTCATTTTCCAAGCATATCATATCATTTCATGTAGTTGGTCCATACTTGACATATTTTGTCTTTTAGTTTGCATTATATTCGGCCATATCATTGGTTGCATTTTGTTTAAGTTTGATATTCTACCATTTCCCTTTTAATATACTTGATCTTTGAGAAAAGATATTTTCAGGAAAATTAATGGAGCCAGACCAGATCATCTTGAATCAGCTTATGAAAGCCATACAGACCATGGGAGATCGGATGACCCAGCTGGAAAATTCTGGTCTTGCATTACCTGAAGGAAGACATAGAGTTGGCGAGACACCTAGAGCTGGATATGTGGAACCAAAGCCACCAGACCCTTCACTGATCATCATCCCACATCAAACTTCTAAAACTCAAAGCCATATTGTTCATTCTTATTCTGATTATGGATCTGCTAAGAAATCTAAACTTTATACATTTTCAGGAAGAAGAAACTACCTAGAGTGGGAGAGAAACTTGGATGAGTGGTTCTACTACAACCACATCCTGAAGAAAGAGAGGTTAGCTTATGCTATTGGCCAGCTCAAAGATGTTGCTTTCAAATGGTGGATAAAAGAACAAGATGAAAGATGGTTGTACAAGGAGCCAACTATCACCACTTGGAGAGATCTTAAGGAAGCCATGAGAGATAAGTTTGCACCAGAGTTTACCAATTCTCAAATCAGGGAACAATACCCTAGAAGGTATCCAAACCGTGGCTCACAAGAGGCAACAAGAGTAGTACCACAAGAAGGTCAAAGAGACATGCTTCCACAAGTAATCTCTCAGCCAAAACAGAGACATCAATCTACTTATTGTTCAAGCCAAAAGAATGGCGTGCCAATGACCATGGAGAAGAAGAAAGTTCTCAGCCAAAGCACATTGTGCAAAATAGATAGAAAACCAGATCAAGCAAGTGTTCAAACAAAGGCTAAGGTAAGTCCTACACTTGATCAATTGGTTTATAATTCATCTACCACTGTTATGATGCACTTGTCTTTGTCAAAAGGTGTTGTAACAGGACTTGACCAGTCCATGAAAGAAGAGACAACATGCGCAATCCATGTTATAAACCAGATGAGAGTTCAAGACACAATGCAGCCTAAGATGCTTAAAGAAGCAAAACCAGTGATGAAAATATCCTACCAAGGTAAGTGTCTAACACCACCTTTAGATACTGGTACTGATGTGTTTGTTCATGACCCAGAGAAAACAAATGAAAGCTCTATGCTTACTGAAGTGTCAAAGGAAGAAACAGAACACAAGTTCACTCATGAGCCACACAATGAGTGGAACCTGAAATCTGAACAAAAGTTTGTTCAAGTGCTAAAACCTGAGGTAAATTTCACTCTAGATAAGAATGATAATATTAACTCCATGATAAGATTAATATACTTGTCTTGTCCAAGAGGAAGTGAAATAGGTACAGGAGACCAAGGTGAGAACAAACCAAACAAAGCAAGAGAATTTCTTGCTGCCACAGCTGAAATTAAGGTTCTTTGTTCTTTGTTTTCATCAGTTTATAAATTTCTTTACTTTGATATAATATACTTGTCTTTGCCAAGATGTTTTGACCCAGGTATAAGCAAAGAAAAAGGCATTCCAAACCGTGATGAAGTTTTGCCACAAGATGCCTTAGCCATGATTTCAATAGATGCTTTCCAGAAATCAGTTCAAGGAGATGCTGAACCAATGCCATTTAAATTCAGCATCAACAAGGAAAATTTCTATGATCTTAAAATTCTTATGAAATTTTATTATCCAGATATGATTCACTTGTCTTTGCCAGAAAGTTTTGATCCAGGTATAAGACAAGAAGATGTTCATACCAGCCTAGGTAAAAAGGTGCAAGAAAGGCAGCCATCAATCCAAAGTTGTCCAAAGAAGAATTTAATTCTTCATCATGCTGAAGCACCTATGGTAACTCCGGCCCTAAGACATTCTGTTTATCAGACTTCACTATCAGATATAATTCATTTGGTCTTTGTCCAGAATGTTGAGAATTTTTCAGGTTGCAAAGAAGAAAGCTTTAAAGAAATCCCACCGGATACTCTTTTATTGCTTGGAGAATCAGTCCCAAAGATGGTCAACTATAAGACTACCAAAAGTGTGAAGTACCATCAACCTCAGAAGAGATACAATGTCAATGTCCAGTACAGAGGTGTGATCATTTCTCATCTTTTCAAAGAGGAGCCACCAGATGCAAAACCCATCCCCAAACCAAAACAATATCAAGGTAAGGCTTTGGAATCCCAAAAGAGAATGAAACCTGACTTGCTCTATTGTGGTGTATCAGGTTATCCAGTTTTGAGGTCAAAACTTTTACAAGGGGGAGGGAATGATGAGGCCATCAAACCAGTAGCTGAACAGAGGTCAACCCAACACCCTGCTCAACTAACCATGGCGCCAACCAGTACATATGTGCACTAAAAATGCCATATCTCATCAACCAGGAGGAAGTTTGTCACGAAACCAATTTTCTTGGATTCTACACTCAACAAGAGCACGCAGCGAATTGGTTTCATATCAAAAGGATTAATGGTTTGGAAGTTATGCTATTTTCAACTCAAAGGAGGCCCGACTTGCCTTATTTAGAAGATCAGGAGCATATAATATCTCAAACTCAATGCTGGCGCCCAGGAGACTTTGTGCTACTTCTAGAAGCACTCCACAACCCATTAAGAAGCACCAGCACACACTGGATCAGGCGGATCCTTGAAGAAACCACTCAAACCAAACCGGAGCTAAATATGGAAACTTGGACAATTATTTGGTTTGATCAATACCAAACCAAGATATGGAGACCAGGAGACATTCTACACAAACCAGAGAAGACTGAAGACATTATTGGAGCATTCAAACGCAGAGTATCAAGTGGAGGATCAGATGGAACAAGTTACCTTATTTGGATTTATGCACATCTTTGGTCAACAAGCTCCAACAGCTCTTTCCTTATTTCCTTGGAGTCATGGAGGCTTACTGGACGAATCTGGACACTCCTAAGACTCATCATTACATGCCTAAACTATCAAGATTCAAGACAATCAGCAAGTTCCCCTCTTTTAGCCAAATCCCTCCATCATCTCTAACGCTAGTTTTTGATATCTTCTTGCTTTGCTTTGTTTTGTTTCCTTTTATTTTATTTACTCCTGAGCATTATATAAGCTCTGTTTAGTCTACATTGTAAAGACACCACGAATTATATGAAAAGTATTTGTTTTCTTTTGCCTTTGCAAAGAAACCCTTATCAAGTCTTGATTGTGTGTGAGAAGCAGCAGCCAAGCAATTGTCTTATCAAACTCCATTCCATAGAGTTTGTGGCGACTTTCGATCCATCAGATTGAGGGATTCAGTCTACTCTCTATCCATCTCCATCTCTTTGTTCTTGCTGAGTTGTTTATTCGAACAAGCAGCTTGAATCCATACTCCATCATCACGCCATCATTCATCCACTGATATAGCAAGTTGGTTAGACGACCATTTGTTGTTTCCCATCCTCCATTGGTGTTTTGCAAGTCTCAATACAACCGGATCTAATCATCTCATCATCATCTTCATCAAAGCCTTCCATCTCAATCCATCTCACATCAAGCCGGTCCATTGATTCTTCTATCTTTCCAGCCAGCTGAGAAGGTCCCTCTTGGTGCCTGTATCATTTTTGGTATCAGAGCCAGGTTAATATCCCACCTTCTATCCAGATGATTCTAGATTTGCCTGTTCGGACACTATGCCATTTATCTTCATGATTCTTATCAACCAGGATCAAACACGATCTAAGAAGCTTTATTTGGAACCACTAATCAGTGGAGAATAACCAGGAAGTTGAATAAATCTCCATAAGTGTTGTGAGCAAGAAGATATCCCACCTTCTATCCAGATGATTCTAGATTTGCCTGTTCGTACATATGCCATTATCTTCATGATTCTTATAAACCAGGATGAACCACGATCTAAGAAGCTTTATTTGGAACCACTAATCAGTGTGGGAGAATAACCAGGGTTGAATAAATCTCATAGGAGTTGTGAGTAAGAGATATCCCACTTTCTATCCAGATGATTCCAGATTGGCCTGTTCGGACATATGGCAATATCTTCATGATTCTTATCAAACCAGGATGAACCACGATCTAAGACGCTTTATTTGGAACCACTAATCAGTGGAGAATAACCAGGAAGTTGAATAAATCTCATAGGAGTTGTGAGTAAGAAGATATCCCACTTTCTATCCAGATGATTCCAGATTAGCCTGTTCGGACATATGTGTTAGAAATCTTTAGAACAGAGTGATGAAGTTCAAGAACAAGAGAGAGAGTGAGAGAGAGAGAGAGAGAGTGACGATTTTGCAAAGAGAGAGAGAAGGAGAACTATTTCCTTGATTAATTCAGATTGCAAGTTACAATATTTAAAGAGATACAATTTGGAACAAGACAAGAAGAATATGAATAAAGAAATCAGGAAGGCTGGGCTGTGAAAGTGACCTCACACAAACGGTCTTCTCCACAAATGGAACATGTGACTTATACTCTTTTAAATTCCCACTTGTGTGCAGCAGCCTCCAACGGCTCTCTCAACTCTTTGACACACTCCTGGTCGATTTAAATCACTTCCTTGTCTTCCAACCTAAGCTAGGTCTCAACTGCTTGCTTGTAAGACAAGTCTTGTACGGAATATCTTGTACTCCAAGTTTGTACTGATCACATTGTCTCCACTCGCCCAGATACACTTCTCTTCCATTCTCTTATGTCTTCATGTCAATACTCCCCCTCAAGCTTTACCATAAGGTATGGTTAAGCTTGGAACCATGAAGACATCCCTCATTAAAACCTTTTGTGTGAAAAACCCAATGGGATAAAAACACACAAAGGAAAAAGAGTAGATGCTTCATGACTTAAGGGATCATGATCTAGCCAAGTCTATGAGTCCCAATCTTGGATGAATGGAACTCACAGACCTTGGTGCTTGCTCCTTTGGTGAAGATGTCTGCTAACTGATCTTCACTTCTAGTGTAGCAAGGTAGGATGATCTTCTGCTCCACTGCTTGTCTAACCTTATGGCAATCCACTTCAATATGCTTTGTCCTCTCATGAAACACTGAGTTTGAAGCTATATGGATGGCCGCCTGGTTATCACAGTGCATTGTGATTGGTGTTGTTGTCTCAATGCCCAAGTCTCTTAGCAGGTTTCTGATCCAAATAAGCTCACTAGTAAGCTTCCTCATTGCTCTATATTCTGCTTCAGCACTTGAACATGATACCACCTTCTGCTTCTTGCTTTTCCAAGTGACTAGATTGCCTCCTATGAATGTGCAATAGCCAGTAGTAGACCTCCTGTCCACTCTATCACCAGCCCAATCTGCATCACAATACCCTACAATCTCTGTGCTCTTGTTGCAACCCATCCAAACACCTTGACCAGGAGCCTCCCTTAGGTATCTCAAGATCCTCTCCACCATGTTCCAATGGTGAACCTTTGGTGCTTGCATATGCTGGCTCACTTGGTTGACAGCAAAGCAAATGTCTGGTCTTGTGATGGTGAGATAGATCAGCTTCCCCACCATTCTTCTATAGAGTTTGAAGTCTCCAAATGGTGTATCTTCAAACTCCCCCTCACGCAATATCTTGTAACCCTTTTCAAGTGGTGTCTTGGCTACTCTTCCACCAAGCTCTCCTGCCTCATTTAAAAGATCAAGTGTGTGCTTCCTTGGCATAAGAAAAGCCCCTCTTTAGAGCGGCATATTTCTATCCCAAGGAAGTACTTAAGCTCTCCCAAATCTTTAATATCAAATGAGGATTTAAGAAAAGCTTTGGTTGAAATTATACCTTCCTTGTTGCTGCCAGTGATGATAATATCATCAACATAGATGAGGATTACAACTATGCCTTGCTTGCTGGTGAGAGTGAAGAGAGTATGGTCAGATTCTGATTTCACAAACCCTCTTCCATTGAGGGTTGTGCTAAGCTTGTGATACCAGGCTCTCGGTGATTGCTTCAATCCATAGATTGCCTTCTTTAATCTAAGTACATTTCCTGGTTTGACCATGTCTTCCATTCCTGGTGGTGGTCTCATGTAGACTTCATCTTCCAATTCTCCTTGAAGAAATGCATTCTTGACATCCATTTGCCAGAGATCCCATTCCAAGTTAACAGCCAAGGAGAGAACAACTCTTATGGTGTGAAGCTTAGCCACTGGTGCAAATGTATCCAAATAGTCTTCTCCATAGACTTGAGTGTACCCTCTTGCAACCAGCCTTGTCTTCTTCCTTTCTGGTTGTCCATTTGCTTTGTACTTGATAGTGAAGAGTAGGCGACTTGTTACTGCCTTCTTGCCTTTTGGAAGTTGAGTTTCAAACCATGTATCATTCTTGATCATAGCTCCTATCTCATCTCCCACTGATTCTCTCCATTCATCCAGTGCCATTGCTTCCTCATAGGTCTTTGGTATGTAAGCTTCATCTAGGTGAGTGATAAACGCCACATGTTCTTCTGGAAAGTATGCCAAGGAGCAGACTGCTTGAGTAGGATGAGCCACTGCATTGGAGTTGAAGTACACTCTAGTACTGGTCCAGTTTGATGGATCCTTCCTCACCCTAGTACTTCTTCTCAATGGTTGAATCTGCTCTTCTACCACTGCTTCTTCCTGAACTTGATCACCATCAGATTCTGCTCCATCTTGATCATGTGTTGATGCTGAATCATTTGCTGGTGTTGATTCATGCTCACTGCCTCCCTCAGGATCAAGATGGACTGGCTCCACAATTGGTACTGGTTCTGATTCGTCATCAAGGGCAGCAACTGGTGGAGATGCTGATGGTGCTGGTACTGGCGCCACACCACTTGGAGGTAGGCTGATTCCCAAACTCTCCATAATGGTTCTCAGGTTGTTTGCTCTATCAGATGGTCCTTGTGAGAGATCCCTAAGGTTTTCCCAGCTCTTCTCATCATAGTACCCCTTTGATTCCACAAACTTGACATCCCTTGAGACCATAACTCTTCTTGAATCTGGAATATAGCACTTGTACCCTTTCTGTGTGTGAGTATAGCCTATGAACATTCCCTTGACACTCTTGGCTTCCAGCTTATTTCTCTGTTCTCCTGGTGTCAAGACATAGCACACACAACCAAACACACGCAAGTGATCTAATGGAGGTGTGATCTTGTTTAATACCTGAAAGGGAGAGACATCTTTGAGAACTTTGGTGGGAATCCTGTTGATCAGATAGCAAGCTGTGATCACAGCATCTCCCCAAAACCTCTTTGGAACATTTGTATGAAACATCATGCTCCTTGCAACCTCCATAAGATGTCTATTCTTCCTCTCAGCAACTCCATTTTGTTGTGGTGTGTATGGGCAGCTTGTTTGATGAATGATACCATGCTTGGCTAGGTGTTGTTTAAAGGCATTGCTAGTATACTCCCCACCATTATCAGACCTAAATATTTTGATCTTGGAATTGAAATGGTTAGTTACATAGTTTTGGAAGTTAATGAAAGCTTCTAAAACTCTATCTTTGCTTTTAATCAGTGTGAGCCAAGTGTATTTTGATTTCTCATCTATGAAAGTCACAAAATATTTATGGGTTTCTCTAGATGCACAAGGGGCAGTCCACACATCAGAATGCACTAGATCAAAACAATTTTCATAAATAGTCATTGATTGAGGAAAAACAGATTTGCAATGTTTGCCAAGGATATAAGCCTCACAAGATTCATTCTGAAAAGATAAATTAGGTAACAATAAGCTTAAAGCTCTAGAGTGAGGATGGCCTAATCTAGCATGCCATAACACATTACTAGCTAAAACAGAATTAAAAGCAGTAAATAAATCTGATAGATTGGTATCTTCAAGCAAGTAAAGCTCTCCCTTGCTCACACTTTTTCCCAGCATCTTACTGGTCTTAATATCCTGAAAACAAACATCATTAGGACTGAAAATAACATTGCAATTCAGGTCATTAGTAGCTCTTTTAACAGATAATAAATTTGATGTGAAGGCTGTTGAGATGAAGCAATAAAGAGATAAGTGTGATGAAGAGAAGCGCCTGGAATGATCAAGGAAGCAAGTAGGCTTGTCCGTACAGTTTGGTCTAAGAGAGACCTAACCTAGCTTAGAAGTCAAGTTACTTGTTACCTTGAGAAGGAAGGGAGCTAATGGTTATTCAAATACGAGATGGTATCGACAAAGGAGCAGAGAGACGTTGGAGGAAAGAGTCACGGGTGAGAGAAGGAGCCGTTATCACCTGTCACTATCCAACTAAGCTGGACGAGCCACTGCGCAAGATCAGAGCCATTTCTTTATTGTTTAACCTTTGTCAACTTGTCTTAGTTTATTATAACCCTTAGTCTATTTAAAGACATTGTAACATGAACAAATATAACAAGTAAAGTGTTTCACATTCTCTTTGTCGCAATACTCTCTCGCCATCTCTCTCTTTACTCATCAATGTCTCAACTATTCTCTCCTTGATTCTATTACACTATCAATTCTCACATGGTATCAGAGCTCTTAAGCTTCTGAAACCTATTTCTTCCGCAAACTCTTTGATTTTTCTTTTCTATTTTGGGTAAAGTTCATCTTGTTCTTGAGGTGTTCTTCCTTTTCTGTTCCAGAATTTGCCAAAAATAGCAAAGTTCTTCTTTTACTCAAAACTTCTTGTTCTTGATGGATTCCACTGGTGAACACTCACGGATGGTGACCATTCCAGTTACTCTCAAGGGAGCTAACTACCTACATTGGGCGAGGCTAACCAAAACCGCTCTTGGAGGAAGAGGACTCTGGGAGGTGGTTGAAGAAGGCAGGAGCAACAAGAAGAAGACTGTCCTAGGAGAGGATGGCAAAGAAGTGGTGCAAGCTGAAGCTGATGACAAGAAGCGAGTTCAAGAGGATCTCCTGGTCTTGTCTATCATCCAACACAGCCTTGAGGCATCAATCTTGGAGTCTTACGCCTACTGTGAGACTTCAAAAGAGCTATGGGATACACTCCAAAAGGTGTTTGGGAATGTATCCAACATTAACCGAGTGTTTGAAGTCAAGAGGGCTATCAACAACTTGTGTCAAGAGGATACTGAGTTTGATAAACACTTTGGGAAGTTCAGATCTCTATGGGCAGAGCTGGAGATGTTGAGACCAGCAACCCTTGACCCGGATGTACTAAATGAGAGAAGAGAGCAAGATAAGGTCTTTGCCTTGCTATTCTCTCTTAATCCCGGGTACAATGAGTTGATCAAGCACATACTGAGGGGAGTGAGTCTCCCATCTCTGGATGAGGTGTGTGCTCAGATTCAAAAGGAGCAAGGCTCAGTTGGTCTCTTTGGAGGGAAGAAAGACCTGGTGATAGCAAACCAAGCAGAAGGTGTTGCTAACAAAGGCTACTTCAAACCTGAAGACAAGAAGGTGTGGGTGTGTGATCACTGCAAGAAGAAGGGACATGGGAAAGACAAGTGCTGGCTGCTTCATCCTCATTTGAAGCCACTGAAGTTCCGGACTAGCACCAATGAAGCAAGAGCTAACTACTCAGGCGACATGGGTGAACCCGGAGCAGGCAATGGAGGAGAGAAGGCGCTAGCTTCCAGCTCAACCGTGAGGAACCCTCAAGATGAGACTATCAGGCGCTCTGACATTGAAGCTCTCATCAAACTCCTCAAAGATAACTCTGGTAACACTCTTGGTACATCTCTCCATGCGCTTATGAGTAATGTCTCTATGAATGCTTTAACTAGTTCTAAATTGATGAAACCTCTAGTTATTGATTCAGGAGCAAGTCATCACATGATTAGTGATGTGAGCTTAATTAAAAACATTGTCCCTGCTCTAGGAAATGTGATGATAGCTAATGGAGATAAGATACCAATTAAAGGCATAGGAGATCTTAAATTGTTTAACAAGGATTCAAAAGCTCTTTATATGCCTAGCTTTGCCTCTAATTTGTTATCTGTGAAAAGAGTGACTAATGATTTAAATTGCAGTGTTACATTCACTCCTAACCAAGTGTACTTTCAGGATATTGAGACTAGTAGGTTGCTTGGCAATGGTGTGACTCAGGGAGACTTGTACTTGCTTGAAGACACCAAGTCATCATCCGATTTATCTACTGCTTTAAATTCTATTTCTGATTTCCCTAAAGATGTATTGTGGCATGCTAGATTAGGTCATCCTCATTCTCGTGCTTTGAACATCATGTTGCCTAGTATTTCCTTTAAAACTGATTGTGAAGCTTGTATCTTAGGGAAACATTGCAAAACAGTGTTCCCTAGTTCAAGTAAAATTTATGAAAGTTGTTTTGATTTGATTCACTCTGATGTGTGGACCGCACCATGTGTTTCTAGAGAGCATCACAAATATTTTGTCACATTTATAGATGAGAAGTCTAAGTACACATGGATCACATTATTGCCATCCAAAGATAGAGTCTTAGAAGCTTTCATAAACTTTCAAAATTATGTCACTAATCATTTCAATGCTAAGATAAAGATATTGAGATCAGATAATGGAGGGGAATATACAAGCAATGCGTTCAAACAACACTTAGCCAAACATGGGATGATCCATCAAACTAGCTGTCCATATACTCCACAACAAAATGGTGTAGCTGAGAGAAAGAACCGGCATCTCATGGAGGTAGCTAGGAGTATGATGTTCCACACCAGTATGCCTAAACGTTTCTGGAGTGATGCTGTCTCAACAGCTTGTTATTTGATCAATAGAACTCCCACCAAAGTTCTGAAGGATCAATCTCCTTATGAGGTATTAAATCACACTAAACCTTCTATTGAACATATGCGTGTGTTTGGTTGCCTGTGCTTTGTCTTTGTTCCAGGTGAACAAAGAGATAAACTGGCACCAAAGAGTACTAGAGCTGTGTTCATTGGATATTCTCCTCATCAGAAGGGGTATAAGTGCTTTGTACCAGAGACCAGGAGGGTCTTAATCTCAAGGGATGTGAAGTTCATTGAATCCAAGGGTTACTATGATGGGAGGAATTGGGAGGATTTGGAAAATCTATCTCAATCTGCTTCAGATAGAGCCAGCAATCTCAAGAAGGTTATGGAAAGCCTTGGCATCAGGATACCTAGTGAGAGGTCAACCGGTGTCCAAGAAACAACACCAGCACCAGAAGGGTCCGGAGGTGATGATGATAGCTTGGAAATCACTCAACTTGATCCTGAAGGGGAGAATCAAACTGAACCACATCAAGAGGATAGTTCAGTGAGTCATGATCAAGCTGAGCCGCAAGCTCAAGGGGAGCAACATCACAACACTCAAGAGGAGACAGTTGTGAGTACAAGCCAGCAGCATAGTGAACCAGTGATATCTGAGGATAATCCACATCAAGCACAGCCAAGAAGGAGTTCTAGGATCAGACAACCAGCATCAAACTGGAAGAACAACAGAGTCTACTTCAACTCTCAGGCTGTAGCACATCCAATACAAGCAGTGTGTTCTTTAGCTCAATATCCGCAAGAACATGTAGTGTTTATTGCGGAGTTGGATCAGGAATACATCCCTAAGACCTATGAAGAGGCAATGGAGCACGCTGAGTGGAGAGAATCAGTGGGTTGTGAAAGTAATGCTATGATCATCAATGACACCTGGTATGAGTCAGAGCTACCCAAAGGCAAGAGGGCAGTAACAAGTCGCTGGATCTTCACTATCAAATACAATGCTGATGGTACAGTGGAGAGGCGCAAGACAAGATTAGTAGCAAGAGGCTTCACTCAGACCTATGGAGAAGACTATCTTGATACCTTTGCGCCAGTTGCAAAACTCCATACAATCAGGATAGTCTTATCATTGGCAGTGAATCTAGAATGGGATCTCTGGCAAATGGATGTGAAGAATGCATTCTTACAAGGAGAATTAGAAGATGAAGTGTACATGAAGCCACCTCCTGGTTTAGAACATCTAGTGAAGCCTGGAAATGTACTTAGATTGAAGAAAGCCATCTACGGTCTGAAGCAATCACCTAGGGCCTGGTATCACAAGCTAAGCACCACACTCAATGGGAGAGGATTTAGGAAGTCAGAAGCTGATCATACTTTGTTCACTCTCACCAGTAAGAAGGGAATCATTGTGATCTTGGTCTATGTGGATGATATCATCATCACTGGCAGTGATAAAGAAGGGATACTTGCAACCAAGACATATCTCAAGTCATCATTTGATATCAAGGATTTGGGAGAGCTCAAATATTTCCTAGGCATTGAGATATGTAGATCCAAGGAGGGATTGTTCTTATCTCAAAGGAAGTATGCTTTGGATTTGCTAAAAGAGGCTGGTGATCTAGGAGAAAGAGCTGCAAAGACTCCACTTGAAGATGGGTATAAAGTGATGCGTGAGGGGGAGATTGATAATCAACCATACACTGATGTCAAGCACTATAGAAGAATGGTTGGAAAGCTTATCTACCTCACTATAACAAGACCAGATGTGTGCTTTGCGGTTAATCAAGTAAGCCAACATATGCAAGCTCCCAAGATGCACCATTGGAATATGGTGGAAAGGATACTAAGGTACCTAAGAGAGGCGCCAGGACAGGGAGTATGGATGGGATGCAACAAGAGCACAGAGATAGTAGGCTACTGTGATGCTGATTGGGCAGGAGATAGAGTGGATAGAAGATCAACCACTGGATATTGCACATTCATTGGAGGGAACTTGGTAACATGGAAAAGCAAGAAGCAAAAGATTGTGTCATGTTCCAGTGCTGAAGCTGAATACAGAGCCATGAGGAAGCTTACTAGTGAGCTTATTTGGATCAGAAACCTTCTCCAAGACTTGGGCATAGAAACCTCATCTCCAATCACCATGCACTGTGACAATCAAGCGGCCATACACATAGCATCTAACAATGTGTTTCATGAGAGGACTAAACACATTGAAGTTGATTGCCATAAGGTGAGGCAAGCGGTTGAGCAGAGAATCATCCTTCCATGCTACACCAGAAGTGAAGACCAGCTAGCTGATATCTTCACCAAGGCTGCAAGCTCTAAGGTCTGCGAGTTCATTCTTTCAAAGCTTGGACTTGTGGATCTTTCATCTCAGTGATCCCCTCGCCATTGAAGTGTTCTACTCTTTCCTTGATATGTTTTTGTCCCACTGGGTTTTGCATATCAAGGTTTTAATGAGGGAATGCTTCATGGTCTTCCAAGCTTGACTTGTTCCACATGGTCAAGCTTGAGGGGGAGTGTTGAGATGAAGCAATAAAGAGATAAGTGTGATGAAGAGAAGCGCCTGGAATGATCAAGGAAGCAAGTAGGCTTGTCCGTACAGTTTGGTCTAAGAGAGACCTAACCTAGCTTAGAAGTCAAGTTACTTGTTACCTTGAGAAGGAAGGGAGCTAATGGTTATTCAAATACGAGATGGTATCGACAAAGGAGCAGAGAGACGTTGGAGGAAAGAGTCACGGGTGAGAGAAGGAGCCGTTATCACCTGTCACTATCCAACTAAGCTGGACGAGCCACTGCGCAAGATCAGAGCCATTTCTTTATTGTTTAACCTTTGTCAACTTGTCTTAGTTTATTATAACCCTTAGTCTATTTAAAGACATTGTAACATGAACAAATATAACAAGTAAAGTGTTTCACATTCTCTTTGTCGCAATACTCTCTCGCCATCTCTCTCTTTACTCATCAATGTCTCAACTATTCTCTCCTTGATTCTATTACACTATCAATTCTCACAAAGGCAGGCATATAAAAAGCTTGAGATTCTTTGTTAAACAAGTTCAGATTTCCTACTCCCTCAATTGGAATTCTATCACCATTTGCAATCACAACACTGCCTAGAGCTGGTTTAATATCACTGATCAGTCTAGCATCCCTAATCATATGATGAGAGGCTCCTGAATCAATGATTAAAGGCCTAGCAGTATGAGAAGCATTGTGCATAGAATTTAAAGCATTAATACTTTGGTTACCAGAGTTTGCATTGAGGGCTTTGATCAAGGCCTCAATGTCTGACTTCCTGATGAAAGCATCCTCAGGTGGTGGATGAGACATGGCGTGTGAAGTGGAGCCTCCAGTGTGAGTAGTAGAGATCAAGGCTCTCCCATCATCTCCCATGCGCATGGAGCTTGATGCTGGATGCTCTTGAGCTCTTGCTTCATGTGCTCTAGCCTGGCTGTACTTGTTAGCTGAGGTAGGTCTGAGATGAGGGTGGAGGATCCAGCAGTTGGTCTTGGAGTGTCCACTCTTCTTGCAGTGCTCACAAGATACTGCCTTATCTCCTCCTCCTCTTGATTTATAGTAAGCCTTGTTAGCTGTTGCACTCTCCATCTTCTCAGCCTTGTGTACCATAGATAACTCTCCTTTTCCACCACCAAAGAGTCCATCTGAGCCTATCTCCTTTTGTAGTTGAGCACACACTTCATCATAGCTTGGAAGCTCCTTGTCTCTTAGTATGTGTCTAACCACATCAGTGAAGCTTGGACTGAGTGTGAGAAGTAGTCCAAAGACTTTGTCTTGCTCACGCCTGGTCTCAAGTACTTCAGGGTCATTGGTGCTTGGTCTTAGCATCTCTAGCTCAGACCATAGCTGACTGTACTTCCCAAGGTGCTTGGTGAAGTCCCCTTCTTCTTGCTGTAAGTTGTTGATGGCTCTCTTCACTTCATGGATTCTGGTGAGGTTTGAAGTGTTGCCATAAACCCTTTGCAAAGTATCCCACAACTGTTGTGGAGTTGTGCAGTGACAGTAAGTGTCCATAAGTGGACCATCAAGGTAGCTATGCAAGATAGACAGCACCATGAGATCTTCCTGAGCCCATTTGCCTTCATCTACCACTACAATCTCCTTGCCATCTTCTCCTTGGGTGATTTGCTTTGGAGCTGAGCTTAAAGTCACATGCTGCAAAAGTCCTCTTCCTCCAAGGGCTGTCATGGTCATCCTAGACATGGTAATGTAGTTTCCTGGTCCCTTAAGTGTAACTGGAATCTTCACATGGTTGTAGCTCTCCATCCTTCAAGCTTGGCGCCAAGAAATATTTAATTTTCAAGGCTGGGTTTGAGAGAAATAAATTCTAGAACTGGAAGAGATCAAGTCCAGAACTGATAAACTCTCAAGAAATAGATATAGGGACAGAACAGAGTGAGCACAACTCAGAAAAGTGAAGAAAAATTCAAGAACACTCAAGAACACTCAAGAACACAGATTTATTACCCACTGGATAAAAGAAATCTGGAGAGTAAAGTGAGAAAATGGAACAGAAAATCAGTAGAGAATGAGTAAACAGAGTGATGTTGCGGAAGAGAAAGGTAATCAGGAGCTTATAGCTCTGATACCATGTTAGAAATCTTAAGAACAGAGTGATGAAGTTCAAGAACAAGAGAGAGAGTGAGAGAGAGAGAGAGAGTGTGACGATTTTGCAAAGAGAGAGAGAAGGAGAACTATTTCCTTGATTAATTCAGATTGCAAGTTACAATATTTAAAGAGATACAATTTGGAACAAGACAAGAAGAATATGAATAAAGAAATCAGGAAGGCTGGGCTGTGAAAGTGACCTCACACAAACGGTCTTCTCCACAAATGGAACATGTGACTTATACTCTTTTAAATTCCCACTTGTGTGCAGCAGCCTCCAACGGCTCTCTCAACTCTTTGACACACTCCTGGTCGATTTAAATCACTTCCTTGTCTTCCAACCTAAGCTAGGTCTCAACTGCTTGCTTGTAAGACAAGTCTTGTACGGAATAGCTTGTACTCCAAGTTTGTACTGATCACATTGTCTCCACTCGCCCATATACACTTCTCTTCCATTCTCTTATGTCTTCATGTCAATAATATGGCAATATCTTCATGATTCTTATCAAACCAGGATGAACCATATATAAGAAGCTTTATTTGGAACCACTAACAGTGGAGAATAACCAGGAGTTGAATAAATCTCATAGGAGTTGTGAGTAAGAAGATATCCCACTTTCTATCCAGATGATTCCAGATTAGCCTGTTCGGACATATGGCAATATCTTCATGATTCTTATCAAACCAGGATGAACCACGATCTAAGAAGCTTTATTTGGAACCACTAATCAGTGGAGAATAACCAGGAAGTTGAATAAATCTCATAGGTGTTGTGAGTAAGAAGATATCCCACTTTCTATCCAGATGATTCCAGATTAGCCTGTTCGGACATATGGCAATATCTTCATGATTCTTATCAAACCAGGATGAACCACGATCTAAGAAGCTTTATTTGGAACCACTAATCAGTGGAGAATAACCAGGAAGTTGAATAAATCTCATAAGGTGTGTGAGCAAGAAGATATCCCACTTTCTATCCAGATGATTCCAGATTGGCCTGTTCGGACAAATATGCATTATCTTCATGATTCTTATCAACCCAGGATGAACCACGATCTAAGAAGCTTTATTTGGAACCACTAATCAGTGGAGAATAACCAGGAAGTTGAATAAATCTCATAGGAGTTGTGAGCAAGAAGATATCCCACTTTCTATCCAGATGATTCCAGATTGCCTGTTCGGACATATGGCAATATCTTCATGATTCTTATCAAACCAGGATGAACAACGGATCTAAGAAGCCTTTATTTGGAACACTAATCAGTGGAGAATAACCAGGAAGTTGAATAAATCTCATAGAGTTTTTGAGTAAGAAGATATCCCACTTTCTATCCAGATGAATTCCAGATTAGCCTGTTCGGACATATGGCAATATCTTCATGATTCTTATCAAACCAGGATGAACCACGATCTAAGAAGCTTTATTTGGAACCACTAATCAGTGGAGAATAACCAGGAAGTTGAATAAATCTCATAGGAGTTGTGGAGTAAGAAGTTATCCCACTTCTATCCAGATGATTCCAGATTAGCCTGTTCGGACATATGGCATTATCTTCATGATTCTTATCAAACCAGGATGAACCACGATCTAAGAAGCTTTATTTGGAACCACTAATCAGTGGAGAATAACCAGGAAGTTGAATAAATCTCATAGGAGTTGTGAGTAAGAAGATATCCCACTTTCTATCCAGATGATTCCAGATTAGCCTGTTCGGACATATGCCAATATCTTCATGATTCTATCAAACCAGGATGAACCACGATCTAAGAAGCTTTATTTGGACCACTAATCAGTGGAGAATAACCAGGAAGTTGAATAAAAATCTCATAGGAGTTGTGAGTAAGAAGATATCCCACTTTCTATCCAGATGATTCCAGATTAGCCTGTTCGGACATATGGCATTATCTTCATGATTCTTATCAAACCAGGATGAACCAATATCTAAGAAGCTTTATTGGGAACCACTAATCAGTGGAGAATAACCAGGAAGTTGAATAAAATCTCATAGGAGTTGTGAGTAAGAAGATATTCCCACTTTCTATCCAGATGATTCCAGATTAGCCTGTTCGGACATATGGCAATAT